>NW_025838546.1:0-3247 GCF_002878395.1 Capsicum annuum | reverse complement strand
TTCGTTTCCATTTCTATTTGGGAATGGGCAACCTCTGAGTCAAACCACCTGGTCGTTGATGCTCAGCCTTTACTTGCTGACACTATAGGAAAAATGCCATAAAATCTGCCACATCTCTCTACATACCCCTCCACAAAAAGTGTTGACTCAAATCTCTATGCATCTTGGCTGTGCCAAGATGAATGGAATATCTAGAGTTGTGAGCCTTATGCAAAATAAACTAAATCAAGTCACCATTCTTCAGAACACAAATACGACCATTAAATCTCAAAACACCTTTAGAATCTATGGTGTTTCTCTTGGACTCACTACTCGACACCTGATCACGAAGGAAGCAAAGCTTACTATCCTCAAACTGACAATCTCAAATCTTCTCAAATAGTGAGGACCTCACCACTACACTAGCCAAAATCCTCTTAGGATCCAAAATATCAAGGTGGATCATCAATTTGGATAAGGACTAAATGTACCATGTCAACAAACTCTAAGAAACTAAAATGCAAGCCAAGATACCCATACTCGCTACCTTATGACTCAAGGCATCCGCTGCTACATTTGCCTTGCTCGGATGATACAAGATGGATATATCATAATCTTATAACAACACCATCCATCTATGTTGTCTAGTATTAAGATCCGTCTAGATCATAAGATGCTAAAGTCGATGATGATTTGTGAAACTATCATAATGCACACCATAGAGATATTACCTCAAAATCTAAAATACAAAAACTAACGGTGCGAACTCTAAATCATAAGTGAAGTAATTGCGCTCGTGCACCTTAAGTTGTCTAGAATCATAGGCAATAACACAGCCCTTCTACATCAATACATAACCTAGACCAATACCAAAAGCATCATAAAACATGGTGAATCCCTAACCCTTAATAAGAAGAGCTAACATAAGAGCTGAAGTGAGAAAATCCTTAAGCTTTCCAAACCTTGATTCACACTCCTCAAACCATCAAAAAGGAACCTCCTTCTAAGTCAATTTGGTCATAGGGGATGAAATAGTAGCAAAACCCTTAACGAACCATCTATAATAACCAACCAAACTATTGAAGCTACAAACCTCAGCCGGAGATATAGATCTTACCTAATAATAAATTGTTTTAATCTTAGTAGAGTCTACCATAATACAATCCTTAGACTCCACGTATCTAATGAATATCACTGACTGAAGCCAAAACTCACACATAGAGAATTTGGTAAAGACCACATGATCTCTTAAGTCTAGAGCACGATCCTCAAATATTGTGAATTCTCCTCTCTAATCCTTAAATACACAAGGATGTCATCGATGAACACAATTACAAAGGAATCTAAATAAGGCCTGAATACTTGGTTCATCAAATCCATGAATGTTGTTGGGGTATTAGTCAACCCAAATAACATTACTAAGAATCATAATGACCATAATAGGTCCTAAAAACTATCTTCGGGATATCCTCAGCCCCAATCCTCAATGGATGGTAATGAAATCTCAAATCAATCTTAGAAAGCACTATCGTACCCTGAAGCTGGTTAAGCAAATCATCCATATGAGGCATAGGATAATGGTTTTTCACCGTCACCTTATTATGTTGACTATAATCAATATAGATGGGAATGGATCTATCTTTCTTCTTCACATACAATACAAGAGCTTCCCAAGGAGACATACTCAGTTCATAAACCCTTATCAAGAAGATTCATAAATTGAGAATTCAGCAATTTAAACTTGGTAGGATCTATATGATAAGTTGTCATAGAAATAAGGCCGTGTGTCGGCTCAATATCAATAGCAAACTCAAATCTCATGAATAAGGGGAATACTAGACAGGTCGATAGGGAACACATCAGGAAACTCATAAACAACAGAAACATATTCAAGCTATGGACTCTGCATAATAGTATCACAGATATAAGTGAGATAAGACTAGTAACCCCTCAAAATAAGTCTCTTAGCATGTATATTGGAAAATAATCCCTGTCGGCTCACGGATAATAGCTCCCTACCATATGACTGGGAGTATATTGGACATGGCTAAGGTAATAGTCATGGAACAACAATCCATGACTGGATGATAGCAGGATAACTAGTTCATGATCAGAATTACATCAAAATCCACCATATTAAGAATAATAATTAGTATAAGTATCAACATCTCTAATAGTCACAACATATGATCTGAAAACTTAATCCACTACTAAATATCACCCGTGGGGGTAGATATGTGCATTGGCACTGATACTAAATTACAAGTCAACTCTAACTATTGTATACAATAAGAAGATATATAAGAATAAGTGGATCCTAGATTGGCGAAGCACCAAAATTATATATATAACTATCAAATTTGAAGTATCAACCTTGGGTCTAACAGGTACTGCATACAACTGACCATGCCCATGTCATGACCTGAGCCTACCCCCTAGTCGTGACAATGGTGCATACGACCATAAGGGTCACTAGCTAACCTATAAATAGATACCTACTGTAAGCACTGAATAAATAGTAATAAAGTACATAAGCAGAAAATTAACTGACATAGTACAAAAATTTGAATACTGCAACACGCATCAAAGTATGTCTGAACAACTTATAAAATACTAGAAACCAACTGTTTAAAAAAAATGTCTAACAATATTTAAGCAACTAACTGACTGCCTAATTGGTTGTCTGAAGGTCTAAAAGCCTCTAAACTGACTAATTAGTTTATGGGATAGGCCCCTCACTAACTCTGACTGACTGGATAAAATAAAATTGAATAATCATAATATGTCCTTGATGGATGAGAACTCACCACTTTGGCTTTTGCATTATGCTGAGTTGCCTAACTAAAATTGGGAAACTGTGTGTATGAACCTATGATATAAGACATCATAGCACAAAGAAGAGTATGTGGTTAGTACTTTAAATTTACTGGTATATTAGATGAGGACAGGCTGATATGCATAGGGTACTGTGTATATAAAATAAGAACTAACTGAATAGCATGAGATAACTGAACATGAATGCATAAAAATTGTGACATCTGAGAGTTCAAGACCAAGAATAAATCTGTGATCTAAAATCATTTGTAAACTGAAGAAATGAAATTTTATAACTGAATAACTAGGAATCTTTATGCTTTGGTCAAGCAAACCTAAACTGAAATTATACTGAATACTATACAGAGACTATGAGAGGTGTCATCTAACCAACATAGCCTAATTTAAGCTAATTGGGGTCCAACATGTAACCCTAATTAGAAGGGTGTCAGTA
>NW_025838545.1:0-1189 GCF_002878395.1 Capsicum annuum | reverse complement strand
TGAATAATGAAATAATGAGCAATTAATGCTTCTTTAGGGTTAAATTTCATGTTTAGGACTGACTTGGGTCATGGAAAAATACCCAATTACCCCTGGAAATGATTTAAAAATCTTCACTGGAAAAACCAGGTTTTGGGCTCTGGTGCGACGAAGTGGTATCGCACTGGGGCACTGGAAATTGACAATTGCGCACTATGTCGTCAATGCGACGCAGTGGAATTGTTTTACCCCTTTGTATGCGAATTTCACTCTTGGTACGACATTCCATGATTGCAATGGAATATTGGAAAATGACAATTAGGAATTTAGCTGGTGGTGCAACATGGTGGTATCGCAGAGCTTTACTGGAACTTGCCAAATGATATTTGGCCTGGCTCCAAAACGAGCTGAAGTGCCAGTTGGCACGCTGTTTTAAAAAATGGAGAGTTAAATTAAGTTAGGGAAATATGGGGTATTACATCAATAATCCTACTACTGTAAAAGTTTTTAGACCTATTTCCTCTGCACTATTTTGAACAAGATGACCCCTACGGTGTTGAAAAATATGCTACAATAAGTAATGTTTCTGCTGAAAGTCTAAATCTATGGCATACAGATGGTAATGGTACAAAGATCTCAATAGGCGATAAATACTTATAGAGCAACTTTTAGGACCAAAAATCTATGGTTTTTCATATAAATGTCATCTCATAACTGTGGGAATTAGCTAGAAATTGTTTTACTAATGGCAATAATAGCCTGTCAATTATAGAATTTTTGAATGTTCATTAGAGATATTTGTATGCAAAACCATAGATTTTAGGTCCTAAAAATTGCTCTATAAGAATTTATCGCCTGTAGATATCTTTATACCGTTAGCATCTGTATGCAATAGATTTAGACTTTCAACGGAGACAATGCTTGTTGTAGCATGTTTACCAATACCTTAGGGATCATCTTTTACTAAATACTGCAGCAGGAAATAGGTCTAAAATCCTTATAGTAGTAGGATTAATGATCTTTGGATTCAGAGTGTTTTCTGTACAATTTATAGGGTGGTACATTTTAGAAGTCTTAAAAAAGTCTAGAATAGCATATTTAATTTCCTACCTCATAATTGGCCCTTTTTATTGAAAAAGTGAGCATTCATACCATCATATCCTGGGCTTCTCATAACACTAATACCTGATAAAGTTTTCTATACCTCTTC
>NW_025838544.1:0-3772 GCF_002878395.1 Capsicum annuum | reverse complement strand
TCCAGAGTTGGTGAATTTGAATATCAAATATCAGTAATATCAGTTATCCGATTTCTCAGTATGGATAAGTATAAATGTCAGCTCTAGTAGCTTCAGATACTCAGTATCTTATTGTAAGTATTATTATTTTCGGGTGTCAGTGTTCAAAATGTAACATTCGGTGTCATGATGATTTCAGTTGTACTTTATGCATCCATGTGTGTATTGTTGATTAGACATGTTTCAAAATTGGTAACTGCAGAGTTTCTATATATGTTTATTCCAGCGAATACATATTATTTAGATTGTTATGTTTATGCATAAGCCTTATATTTTACCTTATCCTATCCTTGCATACTCGGTACATTCTTTGTACTGACGCATTCGCGCTATGGTACTTTCCCCACCATAGGTTCAGAAGAGCGAGATTGAGAGTATATTTAGCTGTCAGATCTTGTAGCAGTGGGTGCAGCAGTGAGTCCTCATCATCCGAGGATATTCTACTTCAGTTTTTTGGTGATTTTAGTAGACGGAGTTAGTTGGGGAATTGTCCCTTCAACTCCACAGTTCAGACAGCGTAGAGGCTTTTCAGACAGATGTATTGATATTTAGTTTTCAGTACTGTATATTTAGATGTTTGAACCTTATGGCCAGATTTAGCCTGTTTCTGCATTTATCGTATTATATTATGCAGTGAACAGATACGGATATCAGTGAAGGGTTAGCTTGTGGTCCCTTGGGGTCATGAGCACCGTGTGGCATTCCGGTTCATGGGAATCGCGGCGTTACAATAAGTCACCAACCAAACGACATTCAAACCAAAAAATTCCCTTTAAAGTTCCTACGCTTAACCATTTTCACGTGACTAAGTCACCAATCAAACCACATTCAAACCAAAAAATACCCTTTAAAGTCCCTACGCATAACCATTTTCAAGCAACTAAGTCACCAAACAAACCACTTTCAAAACAAAAAAAATACCCTTTAAAGTCCCTACGCTTAACCATTTTCAAGCGACTAAGTCACCAACCAAACGACATTCAAACCAAAAAATACCCTTTAAAAAGTCCCTAACTTAACCATTTTCTCGTAAATCTCTAGTTGCCATATTTTAGACTAAAAGACTGTCGTAATTTGAATTCTAAAGAAAGCTGTGGGAGATTGATCAAAGTTACCATGAATAATAAGGTAGTAAAGCTGTCTACATCCAATTAAGGAAGGAAAATCAATCACCATGAGCGAAGGAATTGACAGAAGTTAAAATTGGTAACAACTAACAATTTTCAAAGAATTCAAATGTCACAAAATCACAAAGAATGGACAGACAAATTAAAACTATGAAAGATTTTGCCAAGTTTGAAGCAATACTCATAGCAACACACCTTCAACAATTACTCTTATCACCTAAACATTATATCAACCATCGGAAGGCATAAAAAATCACAATTCCAAACTAATCAATAATGTCAAAGCAATTTAACAATCATTTCCACGAATAGATCAAGAACATACCTAGAACCAGATTCATTAGAAAATAAACTGTTTAATGAGAATAAAAAAAGAAGCTATTAATCCCACCTTCTTAGTTAACTCGATCTCAGCCACGGGAAGTCACTGACGAGCCATACGGGATGCTCGTCTTCGTCAAAGCTTTTTGAAGTTGGTAGGTTCTTGCGGGTGCAACTTCCGCCGGCCAGTGATAGCTGTGGCGGCTGGTGGTCGGCGCTGGGATTGCTAATTGGATGGGAGGCGACACTGGTGGCTGGCCTCGCCAGCTGCATGGCTGCTGTGCCACAACGACTGGTGGCGGGAGGCTCACTGTTTTCTCCGGCATGTCCGGCGTTGGTTATGGCTGGCGGGGAGATAGGGATCTCCGATTCGAAGGTGGTCAGAAATGGTAGTTTTGATGGGTTTGGAGAAAAAGAAAAGGGAGAAAGGGGGGCTGGTTTGGAAAATGTTTTAGGTCTAGGGTTTTGTTTGTTTTTTTAAAAGGAAGGAATGGATACTTTGATCTTAGCCATTAGATCATTTTTTGATCGACAGTTGAGATCTGAAGGTTGAGAAGTTGATCAAAATTGAAATAAAAATCACAATTTGGTCATAATTGTAATGGATAAAATAAAATTAGGCTAACATTGTAAGAAATTAAATAAATTGGGTTTAAAAGATGAATATTAGGCAAAGTAATTTAATTAGGCTGATATTTAAATTCTAGTAGTAGTATATTTCCTCAATCGTATAATAGTATCAATGAATTTTGCAAATTATAATAAATTTTTGGTTAATTAGCTTTTAAATACAATATTATATATATATATATACATATTTATATATACCTCGTAATACTACTCTTACGTTATTACAACTTCAACAACATATGCGTGTCTACATTGATCCAAAATAGTATATCTACTTCCTTGATAGTATGATATATATCTACATATCATTCAAACTATTTTGATATATAGATTTAGTTATCTAGCGTACGATTACTACGCGAGATATACATATATATACATATATTTAATTGTCTATCGGCTTTCACATACTACTATAAACATCACATATATAATTTTACTATCCCATATAATAATATACAACGTATTTCACAAATACTCAATTGAATTATAGATTACATTATAATTTTATGTCATTAATATACCTTCACTGTATAATATATATATATATATATATATATATATACTACATACATACATACATACATATATATATATATATATATATATATATATATATATATATATATATTAAGTTTTAAATACGTACTATATATATCACACACCTAGATAGGAAGGTGTGGAAGTCGTGGATAAGGGTAGAAGGTTAGTGCGTGTGTGGGTCGTAGCTAGTGGTTAGGGGGCTCTGGTGTAGCTGGGTTAGTAAGCCTACGACTGTGTCCATTGGTAGGAGCCGCTAGTGTCTCGCTTAGCTCTATTTTCAGTACTTCTCATTTCTTATTTCGGCTATGCCACCCATTCTATTTCATGCATTAATATGATCCTGTTCACTATTTATTATCTTGAGCCGGGGGTCTATCAGAAACAACCTCTCTACTTCTTCAGAGGTAGCAATATAAACTGTGTACATTCTATCCTCCTCAGACCCCACTTTGGTGGGAATACACTGGGTTGTTGTTGTTGTTGTTGTATTAATGCGATGTGTTTCTTATACATACTCAGATGATTGATCGATTAATTATATTTGATTAGCTTAATATACTAGGTTTTACTATATTGTTCATCAATCGATCACCATATGTATATGCATATATATATATATATATATATATATATATATATATATATTATACGAACTCTTGAATGCATACTATATATATCACATCCAAAAGTATATTACCTTATAATAGAATACGTTCATTATATTCTGATGAATTATCATTTATATATTACATTATTAATTATGACTGGAATAGTAACATAATATCATTATCTCAACGGTACGACATATATATACACACATTCATTATACAAAGATTATGCATGTTTAACGTCATTTAACGTATATACAAAGGAAAATATTTATTTTATATATTGAAACATAAGTAAAAGATAAAGATTATGCTTAACGTAATTTGTTTATTTTATTTGAATTATTTTTTAGTGTAATTTTGTCACAAAATTTAAGAATTATTGAATTTATTATTATTATACTGGTTACCGACTGCGTGTGATCAGTGTAATTTAAAAAAATTCTATATATATTATATTATATATATATAATTATTTTTAATAAAAATAATATATATATTTGA
>NW_025838543.1:0-1064 GCF_002878395.1 Capsicum annuum | reverse complement strand
TGAATTGGGGGAAATTAATTGGAGGCTTTGATTCAAGAATTCCTTCCGTCAATCTCTTCCGGCCACGAAATCTAAGGTATGCAAGTGTTTATCTATGGACTCGTTTCGTCCATAGAGTTCACGAATTCCTTTTTTTAAAGTTCAAGTTATGTATGTATGTATGTATGTATGTATATATATATATATATATATGTATATATATATATTTTCTTTTCTAGACTTTGATGATGTATATATATATATATATATATATATATATATGTTGATTGATATTTGATGGTTGAGATATTTATGAGGATTATGTATGTTATATATATATATGATTATGCATGTTGGTTGATATATATATATGTGTGTGTGGTGATGGTGTATGTTGGTTGATACATGCATGTTATGATTATGTGTGTTGGATGAGATATATGGGGTAGCGAAAAACATGAGAATTTGACGAATTCACCAATGCCTAAAAGTGCATGTAAGGTGTTTGTGGAATTGTCTAAGAGGCTAAAATTTACGTTTTTAGGATATAATAAGTTCTAAATGACTAGACTACTTTCTATGTATACGTTCAACATGAACTCCATGTTATTGTCTAAAATTGGGGATGTTGTGTGGAAGGCTTATGATATGGTTGTAAGTGCGGACGAGGGATTTAGTTGGTGGAATTAAGATGAATGATGGTGTTGTAAAATATGTAATTATTCATACTGACCTATGCCTAAATGGTGCATGCAAGGTAATTGTAGAAATGCCTAGTTAAAGAAAAATGGATCGTATGACCCCTTGTGATCGAAGTGATGAGTTCATACCATACTTGCATGCTACGTGTTTACTATGATTCTTGAGGAAAATGGTAAGACCATTAGGCCACACTAAGTGTGAAATGTCTAATTATGGGTCGAATTGCATATATCAAGATCTTAAAGGAAAGAACCTTGAGAAGTGAACCATGATGTGTTGAATGCATGTTATTTGTGTGTATCCCGATTGGATGAACTATGTTATGTTGTATTCTTCCTTAACCATATGCATCCTTGTTGAATGATCTATGATGTAATGGCATG
>NW_025838542.1:0-1077 GCF_002878395.1 Capsicum annuum | reverse complement strand
TAGGACTGCAGGGGTTATTCCTCCGTGTCCTGGTGATGTAGTTCGGGTTGCAAAAGTTTTAGGCCCCCTGGATGATTTCAGCACGGATGATGATATGGAAGACGAAGACGAATTCGATGATGATGACTTTTAGTTTTTTTTTTTTTTTGTATGCATTGTACTTTGAAATTAGACATTTTGTTTTATGAAACTATTGTTGCAGTATTTTCATACTCACTTTTGTTAGATATTTTGTATGTCTTGTACACTTTTGAAAGTATTTACATTTGGTTTTTGGTTGTTATTGCTGTTGTATTTGATTTGATACTGTTGTATTGCATTGTTGTTGTTGCATGCCGTATTTGGGTTTTATTTTTTTTTTTAAATTCCCAGAAAAAACGGACCACAAGTGGTCGTTTTTTTCCCTAAAATTATTTTTTCTAATTTTAATAAAATAATAATGAATTTTAAAAATATATATTTTTTTTAAAAAAATGACCACTTGTGGTCGGTTTTTAAAAAACTACCACAACTTTACCGACCACAAATTTGGACCAAATTTGTGGTCGGATTTTGGAAAAAATCGATCACACGTGGTCGATTTTTGTGGTCGATTTTCTCCTTTTTTTAGTAGTGTCGATTCTATGATGAGTATTGTTTTTTAATTCAGCTGTAAATCATATAGAATGGAAACGTCAAATGAAGAAACTTTACCTGTATTAGAAGCCTTGACGATTTCTTCAGCATTAGTGGAAGTCCAATAACAGCGTATTTGAGAAGTACGGCTTGTAAAGAGAGATGTTTCTATAGATGATAGTTGGAAGTGCAGAATGTTGATTTGGAGAAAGTGAGAGAGAGACAAATGCTTTTGGGAAAAAAAAAGGAAAATACTGCGGTATTTTTTTTAAGGGTAGCGGGGGTTAAATGCTTTTGGGGAAAGTGAGAGAGAGACAAATGCTTTTGGGGAAAAGAAAAGGGAAATACTGCGGTATTTAATTTGGAGCTGTATTTTTTGGGATGGACAGCGGGGGTTATATAATTTTTGACGATATTTTTTTTTATGTTAACCCCCGCAAATTATATAATTTTTAGCTATGA
>NW_025838541.1:0-5742 GCF_002878395.1 Capsicum annuum | reverse complement strand
CATGCCATCACCAGTATTCAATCAATGGAATAATAAGCATCACAACGTATCTTCCTCCGTCCCATACCAGAGAGATGTGTATACAAACATATACATATTTATATTCATAAATCGCAATCACATCATTCACAATGACAAACACTTCTTGGATATTTAATCAATTCCATAACACGGCCCTTGGCCCATTAATTTATCTGGAATAATCACAACATCGTAATCATGGCCTTAGGACCATATACATATCCGAAACTCATATCAATAATCATATTTATAAACCGTAGCATATCTATAATCATCTTACATATAGGAGGCATCTCACATCTAGGGGCCAAATATCATAATAAAGAGGATAATGCATCTATATGGGCAAAATATCATAATTAAGAGAAAAATACATCTCTATAGGCCAAATATTATAATTTAGAGGAAAATGCATCTCTATGGACAAAATATTATAATTAAGAGAAAAATGCATCTGGATGGGCAAAATATCATAATTAAGAGGAAAATGCATTTTTATGGGTCAAATATCATAATAAAGAGGAAAATACATCTCTAGGGGCCAAATATCATAATAAAGAGGCTAATGCATCTCTAGGGACCAAATATCATGATAAAGAGAAAAATGCATCTCTATGGGTAAAATATTATAATTAAGAGGAAAATGCATCTCTATGGGCAAAATATCATAATAAAGAGGATAATGTATCTCTAGGGGCCAAATATTAGAATAAAGAGGATAATGCATCTCTATGGGAAAAAAATCATAATTAAGAGAAAAATATATCTCTATGGGCCAAATATCATAATTTAGAGGAAAATATATCTCTATGGACAAAATATCATAATTAAGAGGAAAATGCATCTCTATGCGCCAAATATCATAATAAAGAGGAAAATGCATCTCTTGGGGCCAAATATCATAATAAAGAGGAAAATGCATCTCTATGGCCCACTAATCATAATCCGACGAAAATCATCACAATTTATCAATTCACCAAGTAATTCTCATAAATAAGGCTCATTAGTCTCAACTAGGTCTACGATCCGCAACTAAGCCCTCAAGGGCTAACACAAATCTTGGCCTAAGTAGGCCGGATGATCGCACTTTTAATCCATAATTTCTATAATTAGGCATACTATACTCCAAACTAGGATAAGGTATGTAGTTCATCCGCTAGATGTCAAGCAAGCCATATTGACGCCTAAGATAGTAATGTCGACTAGAAGCAAGGGTACTCAAGTCAACTCTACCAAACTTACGATTCCAAAACTATCACACTAGCCCAATACGGCTAAATATACAAATCATGCTTCAAATTCTACAACCATATTCTGAGCATAGCATTATATCATATCCATGCTAAAAATTTACCCAAACTAGGGAGAAGGCAATGGGATTCCACAAGGGTTTTAAGTAATTCAACCTATGGGTCCAAAACCCTATCTAATCTTCAAATTTATATGTATATTCAATACTAAGTCATTCTATCCAATATAAATCTTAACATTCACATTCACACGCAATATATATCATACATCATCCATGAAGAAGAGTAGACAGAAGCCTACCTCAAGGCTAAACCGCAAAATCACACTTCAAGCACCACATGCTAGTCTTCACTTCACAATCCCCAAAATGCCATCACACTATCAAAAATATAATCTACTCATCAATACGAGTATAACGATACCCATATTGCACTATTGTGCTTTGGGTCCAAAAATGACACCAAAAAGCCCAATGGGTCCCACGTACGAAAATCGCGTTTCCGAGGTCAACCAATGCTCATCTATCACCAAGGAAGAATAAACCTCAAGTGATGGGAGTAAACAAACGAAATTTGGGGCTAAATCAAGCCCTAAGCTAAATTAGGGTTTTGGGTCAAGAACAATGAAATTCACCAATAAAGTGATGAAGTCTTACCTTAATCCGGATGATAATCATGGTAAAAGATGTTTATCAAGCTCCCTAGACACCCACAAGACTCAATTTCGAGTGATCATACCCATTTAGGGTTTTAGGTTCTCAAATGTGAAGGAAAAATCCCCAAAATCGCGACCTTGGGTCTATTTATGGACCCCTTCGGCGAACAGACGCGGCACCCTGTGACAGCTAAGTCAAAAACTTATTTTTGACCCTCAGAACTCATCCGGGACCCAAAATATATAATCCAATAGTGAAATTTGAGTGAAAACCACAATTAAAATTCATTGGAATCATCAAAACTTCCATACAAGGTCGTTTAGGCAAGAAGTGGGGACCACATATATAGTTTCGATTTTATAACTTTTCGACTATTAGGTCAAAATGAGCTCGGGTGCATTGGGACCCGAACCAAAGGTCTACCCAGACTAAAATTGATATTTTGGATATGCTGGCACAGTCAAAATTTTCATCCGAGATCATTTCGCTGAAGTTTTTGATCGGTGGCCATTTGGAACCAACGAAGACTTCGAAACAGGGAATTGACTCTAAAAACCAAACGAATTGCCCAGTAACCGAACCTTCAGTCCAGCAAGTCATAAATGACTTCGGGCAGTTATGGAGAAGCTCAAACGGTGAAGATAAGCATAAATATGGAAAATGGCCTGAAGGGTCATTACAATATCCACAACTAAAAGGACTTTCGTCCACTAAAATCAACAAATAGAAAGAATCTCAAAGGCTCGAAGTGATGAGGTACTGGGCCCGCATGCTTTAAGAATGACTTTCCAGGTAACCTCCATGAGGAGAGAACACTTGCAAGGGATTTCACCACAGGTATCCCTTTTTCAACCTGCACCCTCACTTTACTTCCCAAACAACCAAACCTCAATCGCTAAATGGCCTCCAACTGAACTGAAAAAACTGATACACGCAAATCTGAAACATAACACATTGATACCAACTCAAGTATATTAATCCTATTGAGTAAATCATCCAAAATTCCTAAAGAAAATTGAATCTCGAGGTCAAAACTGATATAACCAATATGGGGCCCACGAGCTATCATCTGGACACTTATTAACTATAATCCAATCGACGTCAAGAAGACCAAATAGACAACCACAAAGTAGGCTCAACCAACCTATAAATAAAATCTGAACATAGACAACTCTAAAATAGAAGCTTCACGCAAGCTCTACAACACCAAGCTGAAATCTCAATACCAAGGCTGAATCGCTTGGTCTCAAATGTCTAAACAAAACTAAGAATAGGTAGGCACTAATACTCCAAATTTATCATAGTTACCAATCGTCAAGTCAAAACTAAACCAATACGATACCCCATCTAGGCAAACAAATATCCCTAAACATATATCATCGAGGAGAATCACTCCACCAAACCTTACTTGGCCAAACAAATACTAAAATAGGAATTTCCTGAATCAACCCAAGAACCAAATTATCAAAGAAGAAATAACAATCTCAAAGCTAAGCTTAAAGTCGAGATAACCACCAGAGTACCAACAACTCAAGCTAAAGAGTTTCTAATTTTCCAACTTTAGAAGCGATCACAGGAAAGACCACCTGCCTCTATCTTTCATCTTCTCTAGATAAAATTATATCACAACAACAAAAGAGTATCCAATCTCCACACTAACAACAAGGCAATCCATCACCAGAGAGCGAACCAACTTACCTATGAGATGAATCCATGACATCTCAACATCAACATCAAATCGCTATCGGATAAAGAAATAGCCACAAATGAAGAGCGAACCTCAAACTGGTCAATCTCATAAACGGCTATATCTAAAAGAATAGCCAAAGTGAAAACCTTTGCAACCCAGAAGGCAAGTCTAAGGATCTCAGACTCAATAATAGGCAATGCAACTACATTTCCAACTCTAGGGTGATAATAGAGCAACAAAAGATTAACATTCCTTTTGATATCACAATACATCCCTGAATTAATCTAATACAGCTAACTAAGAGGGAGCACAATCAACCTCGTCATGCTAGGGGACAGAAATCATCAAATCGGGCTATATCTACTTCAGCCACCAAATAATAACACAAGAAAATGAAAGTCTAACTAGATAACACTAGTCTATACAGCTACCCAGCAAGAATCAATTATAAAGTAACAACATCAAGTGATAATATCAAGTAAGATCAGTACCCTCATGCAGTGGTAGCAATAGCAACAACAATATCAAAATCAATATACTGGATAGGTGGTACCAAAATGAACATCAATATTATGTACCACTCAAGGGCCACAACAGGACTAATATGCCAAGATAAATAGGACTCGAACCCAAAGCACACCCATAGGGAAGAAACATTAATAAAGATCTACTCCATCCATTACTAAAAGAAATAAACCATGGAGTAGTAATATAATCATGAATTCAACAATAAGGCACATAATGACCGATATAAATTCATCAAGGCATATAATTATCAATGGGTATGAAAATCCAAATATATATAATAAGAGATAAAGGCAAGAATAAAAGAACACCAGTCGTGGAAACATCTGCAATCACATGCCTGATGGGTATAGGGAAAATAAATCTGAACGGGCCTAACTCGGACCGACCAACTGAATCATCAACTGAGTCGCCAAATGCACCATATATAACTGAAGATGCCACAACATCACAAGGTAGATCTGAATGAGCTGAATAACTGAAACTCCCATGTCAAAGACACTCTCTATACTAGTAGTCGATCACCCTATACTCGTTGCAATTCCTGGAGCATCAACATGGCGAGGACACAAACTGATCTCAAATGGATGGCCAACCAACGTCGGGAGAAATTCATAAATTTATGTCCAAACTTTCAAAATCATAGTCTGTTTTAGAAACTCTAGGCTGGCGGGAAATATAGGCTAACTCTATCTGACCACCTATCTCATACATTTTTTGAACCAGTATCCCATCACAACACAACCAAACCAAGAATCTAAAATACTTTAAAATACTACCCCTCATAATCCAGAACAGTCACCATAGCCCGAAGAACAACACCACACTTCGCAAGTCTAATAGGGACTCAACCCAAATCCTTTTTAGCTACCGCTGAAGATCTTTGATATCCATCTTTGACTCATTAGTTTGATACTATGCAAAAATTCTTGAAATACATGTTGTAGTCTTATCCGTATCTATCGATTGAAGGTTCATCGAAACACGGACACACGATAAGGAGTCATAAAGTGAATTTCCTAAAATGTCACTGTAGCCTCCCGAAGATAGGTTGCGAACGTCTACGCACCGATCTGTAGAACTCTACAAATACTTAGCTCTTGTACTAATACACCGAAGAAACCTAGGCTCTGATACCAATTTGTCACGACCAAATTTTTGAGGTCATGATGGCGCCTACCATAACCAACCAGTAGGCAAGCCAACCCGTAGTCCGAAACCACTAGTAACGGACTACTGAATAACATAAGAAAAAAATACGGAATATATGAGATAAAGATCAATACATAGATGAATCTCAAAATCTGGTGGTATCAGTACAAGAGCTTCTAAACATAATAAGAGTACAAAAGTGAGATATCAAGGAGAAATATACTGACTCAACTTACCATTGAATACAACTTAGAGGCTAGTCTAATACATAGGAGAAAGATAAGTAATACTCCGAACATCAGGAGCTCACTCTAAGTCTCCGAATTAGGGCTACTCCACACGATGCACACATCAATGGCGATAACTCGTACTATGATCTGCAGGCTACAGAGGTATAATATGAGCGAAAGAAAGATATATTGTAATATACAAGGCGAAGGAACGACTA
>NW_025838540.1:0-3169 GCF_002878395.1 Capsicum annuum | reverse complement strand
TCGTTGATAGAGGGGCAGGCTGTAATTGCATTAGAGATTGTCTGATACCTTTAAAATATTTTATCAAGACCACTCAAGTTGTTAGAAATGCTAGAATAGAAGACCTCCAAAGCTTACCTAAAACCTTTGTTCTTATTAAAGATATTACTGATGTTATCATTTTTGAAAAACCCTAGTTTTTCCATATTTATCCCATAACATGGTGGGATGAAATGGGTGTAACAGGCACTTTTCAAAACAAACATATTAAGTTTGAATGGTGTGAACCCTCACATACTAGATATTTTACTCGAGTAAAAGAAATAATTCTTTCTAAAAATAAGCATGAGTACATGAGTCATGATCTGCATGACCTGAGTTTGAAGTTTATAATTTCATGGAACATGATTCGTACTACTGAGTGAACTAGAACTCCTCATACTAAAAACTGGGAGAGTAGATGATTTTCTATAAAGCGCATGAATATGAGTTGTGATGATGGAGCTAACATGTAAGGCATGAGTAGATATCGTGATAACTGAAGTACAAAACTTTGAACTGAGATGAGAGTGGGTCGGGCATTATCCTCCCTTATTGGTTTTCTGAACCACACTGGCATCACTACTAGAATCTGGAAGTCTGACTCGGTTACTCATTCTATCATCTCCCTCTTGGCTTTAAGCCATCACTCTAAGTTTGTGAACCACTAAGTAAACTCTAATCTAAACTACAATTACTTTACTCTAGAGTCTAGCGTATAATCAATACACATAAAACTAAACTTACCCTGAAGGACTGTATCTTCACGTGTAACTCCCAATGCTAATACCTCCTTCTGGGATTATATACTATATAACTAACCTTCCGTACTTCAAGAAAACAACAATTCACCCTAACTAATAATTCATTCTCTACCTTCCGCTAAACTAACACATAAGGACATATCAACATAATGCAAAATCTATAGCATGCATAAGTTTATCTCTATACTTTTTATCCATCATCATTCCCACTTTTCTTGTCACTACTTTTCTATACCCATACTTTCAACTATAATAAGGTTTTTCTATTTATAAATCATAACACTGAAGTTCATAATATTCCTCAAATTCACACTACATTTAACAATCTAGGTTCACACTATTTCCTCTCATGAGCATTATCTATATTGAAAGGGTTAATGGGCAATCTGAATACATATCTAATTCAATCTCAACTGAACAACTCATAAGGATGAAAATATAAACTTTCAACTTGAGGGACTTATGACACACTAGAGAACTCCTCTCAAGCCCTTTGTATGACTTCTAAAATTTCTTCTAGTGAATTTGAGGCTATTATCTGGGGATGAACTGGAACTTGCTAATTATGTTATCTCAAGAATAATACATAGATGAGTAATTTTGGGGTAACACACGAATAAATAGAAGATTATGAGAAAACAACTTTACTGCATGATCTAGAGTAGGAAAGAAGAAAACTTTTCTTAAATACCTCGTAGCCTCTTGAAGAAAAGTACAAACGTCTCCGTGCCATTCTGTAAGACTCTACTAGACACGAATTCAAAAACACCCTAGGACACTTGAACCTTGTGCTATGATACGAAGTTTGTAATGCCCTAAAAATCTATCCCAAGACGTCACACGGTGCTTAAGACCACACGTGATCCCAAGCTAACCCATGAACTGGCATACTGTTAAGCAACTAATTAAATACATATGAAATAACTGTGTTTACTATATGGAAGTGTAATAGTGATGGAATCTATTAAAATATAATACTGATACAATTTTACATTTTGATAAAGTCTGAAAAAAAGGACTGAAATTACAAGACTGACTTTGACTGACATTTGTGAAGCCTCTACTATACTGAATATAGATAGCTGGGGCACGACTCCAGCTACCACTAATCAATGCATATGAGTAAGAAAGTAAAGTACATAAATAACATCTAACTGAAGTCCCCAAAGTAGGGGGACTCATCATCTGTTGGCTAGAATCTACAATTATCTGAATACGTTATGCGTGCTACAACTCATAACTACATTATGAGACAATATATCACATAGACATATATGTGGATCAGTATTTTGAGGATGTACTGAGTATATGGGGGTGAAATGCATAAGTAAAATATCATCTAATCGTCATAATTTATAAAACAATGCATTCTAAATGTAAATGACTCATATAAGCTGGAATATCTGAAATACTGAAATATGAAATCATGAATAACAAATCACACTTTATAAATCTAGTGAGTCATAACATTTAGTTCTAAAAGTTGTGCTAATATTCTATCTTTAAATCATACTGTCTAAGTGTAGAGAGAGCTCACTTCTAAATTTGAAATCTGAAAGCTGAAATCTATAACTCTTAACTTTCTGTAAAGCATAATCTGAATAAAATTGTGAGCCTTTACACTTAGTTTTCTAAATTGTTTTTTGTAAATCTTTTTTGTTAGGCTTTACTATTAGGGAGATCTTTCAAATCTTTTCTTTACTAGTAGGGAATACTTTAAAAACTGTTATGAAAATCTTTACTGATAGGGAGGTTCTCTTAACCGACATAAACTATGCGATCTACATGGAGTCCAATGTCTCATCCTCCTAAGGAAGAAACCTCACATTGGGGATAGGTGTCATACTCTTGCTAGGGAGTATAACCTTATCTTAAGTGATCACAATCTTAGTCATCCACGTAGAAGTGAGAATAATCTTAATCCTATGGTGGCACATAGTTTTGGGGCATGAGACCTTGGAATCATATCCAACTCGGTGCTAAATACTACTCCCTTTAATCTGCTATGCTCATTCTTTAGGAAATCCACCTTAAATAAGCACAAGAGTTTATAATAAAAACCAAATATATTTCTCTTTCTTTAAATTTCAAACTCTATGAACAATGTGGATTCCTTATCTTAGCTTAAGATCAAAAGATCAAAGCTTTACTAAAAATCTGTGAATAAACTGATCATAGGATGCTTAAAGCATCATCTTTATTGAAACATCAACATATAAATTTGGGCTTAATAACCCACACATCAAAATTATGAAAGCAATGATAATTCATCTCAAAATCTGTAAATTTCTGCAGTGGCATGAAAGTATGAAAATAGACATGCAATTTAACTTCTAAAATATTGGAAATCTCATAATCTTGCAATTAGCAATAATGGGTATGAAACC
>NW_025838539.1:0-4587 GCF_002878395.1 Capsicum annuum | reverse complement strand
TCAATGCATTGATACCTTGTTGATGTTGAGGAAGATTAAAATGTTTTATGCTAAAATGTGTTGAGTTAGGAATCCACAAATTGATATGATTTGATAAATGAGAAAGAGATTTGATTTGGTGTTTACGATAGACCCTTGTGATATTGTGGTGGGTTTCCTAACATGTTCTGAGCATATCGGGAAGGAGTACTTAGTGCTGAGAGGGAAATTTTGTAATTCCCCAAACGTATGTGCCATCGTAGGGTTATTTGATGATGATATTATTGGCTAGAGAGCCTGATTGTGATTATTGCAGTTTTAAGGTCGTATTCCCTAACAAGGAGTATGACGCTCCTACCAACGGGGGTTTCAAACGTTGGTATTCCACGTAGCTCACGTGGAGTTGTTATTTATAGAAAACTTCCCTGTCCATAAGAGTCATTTTTATTGAAATACCGAGTCACTCCGGGTTTTTATATGGTAAGTCAAGTTGCCTATGATGATCTATAATGATTTATGAGGTTTTTCTCTTATATTTCCTATCTAAGCTGTTATGAGTTGCATGATTCAATGTCACTCAAGCCAGGTGTGTCATTATGGTCCGTATGTATGTTTTTATAAAATTTATGATATTATTTATATTTTGCATGTGCCCTCATATACTCAGTACGTATCTTGTGTTGACCCACATATTTCTCTATGGTTCGTATGCTTACCATGATATAGGTTCAGGTACTCAGCCGCAGCGCGACAGTGATATCCGAGTGTTGTATCTACATTCCTTCAGTGGTGAGTCCTCATGGTTCGAGGACCAAGTTGCTGGTTTTGATGTTGTTGTTTTGTGATCCTTTTGGGCTGTTGAGTCAATTAGGGGTTTGTCCCAATGGCTCGTTGATTTTGCTATATAGAGGCTATCTCAGACTAGTGTATTGTTGGGTTGGTTTATGTATAGACATTCCATATATGTACAGTCTAATGATATTCCGTGCGATGTGCGATGTGATATGATATGTACTTATTTATATATCCTTAGCATAACGTGTATGTTGTTGTGTTGGAACCCAAGGGTAGTGTTTTGGCTTAAAGGGTTAGCTTGAGGCTACGTGTAGCCTTGGGCACCGTGTGCCGTCTGAGGATGATATTTCGAGGCATTACAAACTTTGTATTAGAGCCTAAGGTTGTGAAGAGTCCTAGGGAGTCTGACAAGCCGCGTTACGTAGAGTCTTGAGCATCAGTGTGTAGCGCGTTAGACCTATGATTAAGAGGCTGCGGAGCATTCTAGGAAAAGTCATTTCTTTCTTTCTACAAGAGTCTATCATGCTTACAACTATTTCCTTCTACTGTTAATTCATGCGTTCTTACGATAGAAAATGCCTTCACGTCGAGCTTATGGAAATAACAACCAATCTCAACTCGTTGATCTGTTACAAGAGACGGTATCCCATGCTGAATTTCGGGTAGCTTTTCAGATGCTAACCCTAGCAGTTACCGCCTATACTCAGGCCAATATTTTACTTCTGCAGGAAAATAATTCAGCAGCAACATGAATTTGTGATTTTATGCGGATGAATCCGCCAGAGTGTCATGGGTCCAGAGCAGGTGAGGACCTGCAGATATATGTTGATGAAATGAAGAAAATTACACATATTATGCACGTGACTGAGGAAGAAAGTGTGGAGCTGGCTTCTTATCGGTTGAAGAATGTTGCCTATGACTGGGTATAGATGTAGAATAAGGGTAGAGAGAAAGATACCACTCCGCTGACTTGGCAATTGTTCCAAGATGCTTTCTTGGATAGATTCTTTCCTCTTAAGTTATGGGAAGCTAAGATAGAGGAGTTTATGAATTTGAGATAAGGCTCCACATTCAGGAGTATTGTCTTAAGTTTAATCAGCTATCAAAGTACGCTCCCAATATGATGGCTGACTCAAGGACTAGTATAAGCAAGTTTCTAACTAAGGTGTTGAGTTATGTGTAAAGAATGTAGATCTGCTAAGATCAACAGGGATATTGATCTTCCTAGGTTAATGATTCATGCCCAACAGATTGAGTGAGACAAGATAAAGGAAAGACAAAGAGTAAAAGAGATTAAGAGAGTCATATCGGAACAACAGGGGTCTGGTCAGACTAGATTCTC
Organism: Capsicum annuum; assembly: GCF_002878395.1. Taxonomy (NCBI): domain Eukaryota; kingdom Viridiplantae; phylum Streptophyta; class Magnoliopsida; order Solanales; family Solanaceae; genus Capsicum; species Capsicum annuum. Next base: position 2,471 of record NW_025838539.1, on the reverse strand, counting down.
CGGAGAGAGTCGCCCTCAGTCTTATAGACATCCATTTATACCTACACCTTTTTCAGCTAGTGCTTTTATATATTGGGGTAGGTAGGAGCTTGAGAATAGGTTGGTACCTTCCAGGTCTCAGGACAGTGTAAGAAACCGACCTCATTCTTCAACGTGTGATAAGTGTGGTAAAGACCATTTTGGGGAGTGTTATATGGGGCAGCGGGGCTGTTTTGGTTGTGGAAAGTTGGGCCACATACTTAGAGACTACCCGTATGATAGACAGTGGAGTTGTGATGCCTGTCCTTGGAGTCAGGCTTCCAGTGCCCCGCCTCCCGCAGCCCGCCCTATTCCTCCTCAGGGTGCTTTATCTAGTACTGCTGGCGGTCAACTCCAGAATCATTTCTATGCTATACCACCTCGTCAGGAGCAGGAGGACTCTTCTAATGTTGTCACTGTATGCTCTGTATTTTGTATTTTGATGTCTATGTGTTGATGGACCCCAGTTTGAGTTTTTTCTTATGTGATACTTCTGGTTACTGTAAATTTTAAAATGGATCCTGAACTAATTTTTGAGCCTATTTTGGTTTCTAATCCGGTAGAAGAGTCTTTCATTGCTAAGCGGGTGTATATGAAATGTCCCATTACTCTCTTTCATCGGGTTATGTATGCTGATTTGATTGAGCTAGATATGGTTGACTTTGATATCATTCTGGGTATGTATTGGATTCACTCATGCTATGCTTCTATTGATTGCCATGCCCGTGTGGTCAAGTTTTAGTTTCTTGATGAACCTATCCTCCAATGGTCCGGGAGTTTTGTGATTCCTGAAGGTCGTTTCATATCCTATCTCAAAGATAGGAAGTTGATTTTCAAGGGTTGCATCCACCATTTGGTTCGGGTTAAAGACACTAAGTCTGAAACCCCGACCATTTAGTCAATTAATGTTGTTAATGAGTTTCTTGATATCTTTCCGGAAGATCTCCCTAGAATACCTCTTCATAGAGAAATAGAGTTTGGGGTTAACCTTCTTCCTGATACTCAGCCTATTTTCATTCCTCCGTATCGCATGTCTCCAATGGAACTTAAAAAGGTGAAGGAGCAATTGAAAGATCTTTTAGACAAAAGCTTTATCAGACCTAGTATGTCCCCGTCGGGTGCACTTGTCCTGTTTGTGTGTAAGAAAGATGGTTCTTTGCTGATGTGTATTGATTACCGGCAGCTTAATAGGGTTACTATCAAGAATAAATATCCGCTTCCTCGAATTGATGATTTATTTGATCAATTGCAAGGTGCGAGCTACTTTTCGAAGATAGACCTCAGATCCGGTTATCACCAACTTAAGGTTAGGGAATGTGATATTCCCAAGACAGTCTTTCAAACCCATTACGGTCATTTTGAATTTCTAGTGATGTCTTTTGGGTTAACTAATGCTCCAGCGGCTTTCATAGATCTTATGAACCGTGTATTCCGGCCATACCTGGATTTATTTGTAAAAGTGTTCCTTGATGATATTCTTATTTACTCCCGAAGTAAGGGTGATCAAGCGGATCATCTCCAAATCATGTTGGAAACTCTTCGAACTCATCGATTGTATGCTAAGTTCAGTAAGTGTGAGTTCTGGCAGAACTCTGTAGCCTTCTTGGGTCATGTTGTTTCTTTCGAAGGTATTAGAGTTGATCCTCAAAAGATAGAGGCTCTAAAGAGTTGGCCTAGACCTATTTCTTGGGTCTAGCTGGTTATTATCATCATTTTGTTGATGGTTTTCTTCTATTGCATCTCCTATGACCTGTTTAACCCAAAAGAAAGTGAAGTTCCTGTGGTTCGAATTTTGCGAGAAGAGTTTTCAGGAGTTGAAGACTCGACTCACTTCAATCCCTGTGTTGACTTTGCCTGACGGTGTTGATGGTTTTGTGGTGTATTGCCATGCTTCCATAGTTGGTTTGGGTTATGTGTTGATGCAAAAGGGCAAGGTTATAGATTATGCTTCCAGGAAGCTAAAGCCTTACGAGAAGAATTAACCAACCCATGACCTTGAATTAGCTACTGTGGTTTTTTCTTTGAAAATCTAGATACATTATTTATATGGTGTCCATGTCAACGTCTTCACGAACCATAAGAGTTTGTAGTATGTATTCACCGAAAAGGAGTTGAACTTAGGTAGAGAGGATAGTTAGAACTGTTGAAAGATTATGATATGAACATGCTATAACATCTGGGCAAGGACAATGTAGTAGCAGATGCCCTTAGTCGAAAGTCCATGGGTAGTGTAGCACATGTGGATATTGGTAAGAAGGAGTTGACCCGTGAGGTACATCATTTGGCTAGATTAGGGGTTAGGTTGTTTGGTGATTCTGAGGATAGTATAGGACTGCAAAGCGGTTTCGAATCCTCTTTAGTTTTGGAAGTGAAGGAGAAGCAAGACAGGGATCCTACCTTTGTCAGGTTAAAAGGGTCAGTTAAAGACCAAAAGGTGGAGGTTTCTCCCAAGG
>NW_025838538.1:0-1097 GCF_002878395.1 Capsicum annuum | reverse complement strand
TTAGAAATTAAGAAATATTGAACTGATGATGTTATTGTAGATGTTATGCTGTAGTAAAAGATTGTAAAGATTTATACTTTAAAATGATGAATCATTTATACTTTCAACAAGTGTACTCTCATAACCTTTATGGCGCGATTTGCAATTGAGCATTCTTTCAATTAATATGCCAAAAGATCGGATAAGAGAAGGTATGTTAAGGTTTTTTTTTTTGTTGCAGGTGTTGTTAATTTTGTGTACGTTAATTTAAATTGGTATTCAATGTTATGTTGATGATTATTTTACAAATTGATTTTTGTGTTTTTATGTTATTAACGCCGAGATACATTTTGTTATGAAAACGATACATTTTGCTAATCCTGTATCTCAGTTTATGAAGTGTTTGTTAATTATATTTGTTGTTGTGTGTTAGTTTCACATATATTTCAGAACTGTCCTAGATAAATATAAATGTTGTAGATACATGTTGTAAATTTACTCGATATATGTTGAGCAAGTTTCATTCCGAGATACATTTTGTTATGAAAATGATAAATTCTGGTCATCTCGTATCTGAGTTTAGGAAGTTATGTTTAATTTTGTTTGTTGTTGTGTTTTATTTTCGCATATATATCAGAAATTGTACTAGATACATATAAATGTCCTAGATAGATGTTGTAAAATTTATAGATACATGTCATACAAGTATTCAATGGTGTATTAAGAAAAACAATTTAAACTTTTGTTTTGATTGATTCAGCTATGTCCTACAATGTCGTTCGGAGGATTGTATTTGGATCTTTAAAACATCATGTTGTCGGGGTACGGAAATTTAAAGCATCATGCGTTTGGAGATTGAAATTATCGTGAAACATCATTTAGAAATTAAGAAATATTGAACTAATGATGTTATTGTAGTTGTTATGCTGTAGTAAAAGACTGTAAAGATTTATACTTTTATATGATGTATATTTCCTAAATTTGTAGATACAAGTTTGCATATTTTGTAATAATTGTAAAATATAATTGTATATTGTAGGACTATAAGTTTTGATATAATGTGTTAGTCAAGTTGAAGGTAAACATGCATCCTGAGTAAATAAAAATGGTTAATGATA
>NW_025838537.1:0-5704 GCF_002878395.1 Capsicum annuum | reverse complement strand
AAGGAGAGTAATATATATTATTTAAAAATTATTATAAATTGTAATAGTTAACAACTTAACATATCTACAAATATATTATAAATATAATTTATTATCTAAATTTTATTTGTGTCACACAAATCGATATCTAGTACTTACATATAAGAGGGAGTTTGAGTGGCGACGCAGGCATGAGGTTGAAAAGTCTACTTCAACTGCTTTAACTGTGATTTTACTACATAATTCTTAATTAATTATTATAAGTCATTTATGTATTAGAAAATTAATAATATTTAATAAAAAATAAATAAACATTTATGATATGTTTGTTTCAGCTGCTTCAGTTGCTTCAGCCATAATTTTACTGTATCAACCTTTATTAATTATTGTACCCATAATTAAATTTGAAACACCTCATATTTTTGGCCCTTGAAAATTTCTTAAGCTTTGGGCTCACTGCCTTGGTTACGACTAGACCCCCGGAGTTGTAGGGTGTCTTGATGACTCGTTGGGATGAGTCGTAGCTAAACTAGTAAGTTTGAGGCTTGATTCTGCTTTGAGTACGAGTGACTCACTAAGATCCGTAAGGATGTGTCACGAATCGTTATGTGAAATCGTAGGGTACCTAGAGCAAGCCTCAAATTTTATTCTGTGTTGACTGTGACTGGACCCTATGAGTCATAGGGTCACATTATGAATGGGTTGGTCGAGTCGTAAGGTCAACAGTGTATTGGGGTCCTAGTCACTGTCCTGGTTTTGACCTATGGTGACGAGTCATGTGGTGTGGTTATAAGTCAAGGGATCGACTCATGGTCAAAGGCGACACTTTTTCAACTTTTAAGTTGAGGGAACTCTTGACATTTTCCACTTTAACTCCTTGGAACCCATGACTTAAAGCCTTTCTTGGGACATCATTACCACATCATTCGTAATAAAACCCTTCCAAATTCTCTCTCAAACTCTCTGTTCAAGTTAAGGCTAGGTTTTTAAGAGGTTAATCAATTAGAGCTCTCAAGGGTGGTTTCTCTCTGTACACTTACTATTTCGGGCATGTAACTCTTCCCTCATTGTTAATTTTGTAAAGGCATGTGATTTAAAGTATTGTTCAAAAGATTATTATTTTGTTTTTGAAAACAATGGTTGGGGGTTTTGAATGTTATGAGTTGAACAATGTTTCTCATGGTATATATATATATATATATATATATGATTTTCATGTTTTTAATATAATTTTGAACTTGTGGGTGCATAGGTGTGGTAAATGAACTAGGAAACTATTATTTTCCCAAACTTGTGACTTTTGAAGTGATTATAACCCCAACCCCATAATGCAAAATTGGTTTTGATTATGAGAACTGTGGGAATTAGTAAAATTAAACTAATCTTGAACTATTGCATGATCTAAGGAAGTATTTCAAATAAAATGGTATGATTTAATGAACAAAGAGAGTCGGTGTTCCCTAATGTGTATTAATGAACAAAGGGAGTTATTCTTCCCAAGTTAATGGAAATTTTTTGGCATGATGTGTTATCTTGCAAGTGTAGTACAATGATTGCCTAAGAGTGTATTATGGTTCATTGAATGGTAATGTGTGACAATTGTTTTAATGGGGCGCTAATAAGAATTGTGTAACTCAGTTGTGAATGTAGAGGTCTGAGTGACCGATACTGCAAAATGCATTTACCGATGCAGGGTCAAATTGACCAGGGTGGTTCGAGTCTCTCGTAAATTATTATATGATTAGGTGCTTAAGTCACCTTGGTATATGTTAAAGGGGTTGAGTCCCCCGTGTACATATATATTAGATTATTCTCCGATTCGTGTGGCTATATGTACAGGCGGCCGACCAGGGGGTGAGAGTTGCGGCCCATATTGCCCGTGGGTACTATTATATGATGGTTGAGATACACGATCCAGGCTAAAGTTTTGAAAAACATGTTAAGCCTTGTCCCCTATCCTGACATGAGATATATGCATTTGATTATATGTGTTGGCTTTTGAATGATTGTAAACTATTGATCATATCATTATGTTATCCTTAGCCCCGAATTACAAGCTAGCGTCCATCCTGCTAACCGTCTTCGAATGATATATCCCTACGGGATGCAGGTTCCTTCTGCTCAGTGACTAGGTGATTCTAGGACAGCTTTTGAGTTAGACTGAAGTGGTGAGGTTCCATACTTCTAAGTTCTCAATTTCATGCTATGGATTTCTTTATGACTTTACTATTTCCTTGGTTTTGGTTTTGTTTTTGGCTATGGTCAGGGGTATGTCCCGACTGAATATTCTTTGATTTTGATTAAAGGCTTTGTCGAACTACTGTTGGAATGGACGGTGTCAGTATTGGTACTGGTATTGGTATTTGTGACGATATATCTCATCCAAATAAACTAACTACCTGGTCCTAATTATTTTTTAGCAACGGTTAACTCATCCCAAATAGACTAACTGCCTGGTCATAATTATCTTTTAACGATAATATATCTCGTCCTAAATAGATTAACTACCTGGTTATAATTATCTTTTAGCGATGATATATCTCTTCTAAAATAGACTAACTACCTGGTCCTAAATTATCTTTTAGAGACGAGAAATACTTGGTCCTAAATTATCCTTTAGCGATGAGCAAAATTCTTTTCCTAGATCAACCTTTAAGGACGAGTAACATCCTGGTCGTAGATCAACTTTTAAAAACAAGCAATATTCTAGCCCTAGCTTAATCTTTAAATACGAGATATACATCTAGGCGTAGATAAATATTTAAAGATGAGCAATATTTCTAATCTCTAATTGATCACAAATAAGGCTAATATATATCACAAAATAATAAATTTCATAAATTTGAATCAAATTGCTATCGAGAATCTCGATACAAAAACATGATATAATTAGGGACCAGAAAACTAAGTTAACATCCCATGATATTAGTTTCAATATTTGTTTCACAAAAAATATAGTTACCATCCCGATCGAGCTAGAGTATGATGTCAAATTTTCCATAAGATTTGAATACATGGCAAAAAAATATAACCAAGTAACTCATTTCTACTGTTTAAATCCTCGACTTTCAATTCAAATTGCCAATTTCCATCACAGTGCAAAAATATAATCAAGTCCTCCACTTTTAGTTCCTACTACTACACCTAAATCAAGAAACTCTACAACAGTAAAGCAGAAAATTAGTACATCACTTTAGGAGAAAAATAATCTGTGAAATTAGTTTAGCTATTCATAAATCACAAGTAAAAATATTTAGTATTTCAACATTAAGGAGTTGGTTGAAATATTTAGTACTTCACCTTTATATCTCTGTTGAGCACAATTAGACATCTAACTTTAGAACTGACCTGCAACAAGAGAACACAGATAAAGGAGTAAATACTAGCCAAATATAACATATAGTCAAAGTTTAAATAATTTTTACCTGAAGTCGAGGGCCTATTTAAGTATGGTTACATTTTGTTATTTTGTTTCAATAATGATACATGTTATATTCATCTTTATGTTTGCAATAATTCATTTCACTTTCCTTGAGTTGAGGGTCTACTGGAGACAGTTTCTCTACTTGTCAAGATTGGGGTAAGGTCTGCATACACTCTACCCTCCCTAAACCCCACTTGTGGGATTATACCGGGTACGTTGTCATTGTTGTTGCTAAGCTCAGCAAACTCCTCTTCCCTGAACCTAACCTCTGTACTGATGCAATATAACATCTATCTAGAGTTTGGAATAAATTTCAGAGAGTTAATTAATGCCATAATCTGTTTGAATCCTATGCATGAGTGTCTTATTAAATGCATATAAAAAAAAAGTTCAATATTTCATGCAGCCATTTCTATAGTGTAGAACTAACCTAATGCCTTTCTTTCCATTTTGGGAAAAAGTCATTTCCTAGAAGTTGAAACAAATGGTCCCTCATCTCATCATTGGTCATAAGTAAGCACCTAAATTTTATTGATGCATACAACCAGTACTTGAAGAAACAAGTCAATTTCCCATGGGAATGAATTACAACAACAACATACCCAGTGTATTCCCACCTAATGGGGACTGGGGAAGCTAGAGTGTACGCAGACCATATCACTGCCTCAGGTAAAGTAAAGAGACTGTTTTCGATAGACCTCGGGCTTAGAACCAATAACAGTATAGCAAACACAAAACATAAATGCATATAAACTTGTACAGACAAAATAAACTAACAACGCTAGCCACAAGATAATACTAGAGCCATAAGATAATGATAGATAAATTAACAAAAGTAACTCTAGGGAACGTAACACTCAAGAAAATCTTGAAATGCTTTACCCAAGGAAATCATAGCTAAAAAGATATCGCTTTCAAAAATATCCACCATATTTATGATATCAAAGCCTTAGGACTCCTTTGATGTGCTTATGATGCCAAAAATGCTCTCAGGAACTATTTTTGAGATCTCTCTCTTTCCTACTTTATAGGTTTGTAGAACACATTTTTCGGCGAGTCTCTACCAGAACTGAGCTTTTCTTTTCTTTAGAAAACACTTATCACCCACTGTTATCACTGAAACAATCACTAAAATCAGTTTTAAGTAGCAATATGGGGGAGAATATAATTTATTTTGTAGATGGTTTCAAGTCCTATGATGTTATGAGATTGATCAGCAGGGCGAAAACTGGTTTGAATGGGTGGAAAGAAGTAGGAACTTGATGCGCCTAACCAATTTTAACAATGAAGCTTTGGAGTGGTTAACTTTTGTTTTGCAAAAAAGCCTCAAGGGACACCAGAATGCATCAAAGAAGGTGGAAGCTCAATGACAAGTTTGCAAATTTTTATTGTGACAGAAAAGGGTGCAGTACTACATCTGGCTAAACACAGACAGACAGATTATATATTTTAGATGAATTTAAAAGAAATGGATTTAAGACAGGTAACTAAGGGATTAAATAATTTCCACTAGAAACTGCCACTTTACCCACAAAAGGTAGGTAAGGTTTTTGTACACCCCTCTCTCCCTAGACCCCACTTGTAGAACTATACTACTATGTTGTTGTTGTTGTAAAAATTAGACTTACTCAGATAAATTCAGAGAAGAGGGGAATAGAATTGTCAAAAGGACAGTAATTACAATACATTGTTCAGGGTTTTCTAAAAATCTTCATGTTGAAACAGCTTAGAAGCTCCCCTCCTTCCTCCTCTCTTTCTTTAATTTGTCGTCTTATTATTTAAGTAGAAACTAGGCATCCTATGTCTTGGAGTCTGGGGAGGATGCATCCTCCAAAGACCAAAGCTAAATGAGGAAACATAGGAAAGAAAGAAAAGATCATTAAGGCTAGCATAACCTGGGAAAACTTTTGAAGACATTTACTAACAATGAAAACAGTTCCTTCAACTCCAAATATATTTGCCTCTTAATATGTTTTATGATTGGCCATACATTTGGTTAGCTCCTTCTATTGACTTAACACTTTATCCTTTTGCAGGTATTTAGTTTTCCTTTTCTTTAGTATTAATATGTCTCATTGGTCAATTATATTTTTCCATATTTTTTCCTATAAACATAAAATTCATAAGTACACTAACAGAATTACATTGCTTCAAATGAACTGATAGTGAAAATACCTCACCTATCCCTCTGGTGAGCCGCTCCCAACTCTGAAGCAACTGGGATAACTTCGCAGCTGGTAAGTCCCTAGTTCATCAAAAACTCAAGCATCATGTGCAATATTTGGTTAGGGGAAGTGGGTT
>NW_025838536.1:0-1998 GCF_002878395.1 Capsicum annuum | reverse complement strand
CAAGGAGTTGCTTAATAAAGCGTCCAACTTCTATTGATGGTGAAGCTTTCAAATTTTTATAACATATGTGCATCACCTCCAGTTCAATTGGAATAATCTTCAAGAGTAGATGTGCTAGCTTGAAGAGTCGATAGTCTCCATCAAGTTGATCATCCCAAAGGAAGAGTGCAACTCTCTCAGCCATGAGTTTAAACTGAGGTAAGACAAATTGAATAATTTCGTGCTCAACGAAACCATTCACTATCAACCCATCGAAATCTCTTACATTTCCACATACATTCTGAAGAATCTCATACTGAGTTTCTATGGAAATATCTTTTCAGCACAATACTTGGACATATGATGGAGATTCAGGAGGAGGAAGTTCAACTGCTCATCAGTCATGGTGGCACTTGATGTAGAATGATGACACGAATTGATACATTCATCGATATTATCCATGAGGCTAGGAAGGACATGATCCATGTTGTATTTACACCTGATGGTGTTGTCAACATCATCCAAAATTGGTCGAAGCAGATTATCGACCTCTTGTCGTTTTCCAGTCATTATATCTTCAAACTCTTTCAAATCAGAATAAGAAAGCTGGACGTACACACAAATAAATGCCCGCACCAATTTCAGCTTTTCAATTTGATCAGCTATATCGACTGCATTTTGACCTTTTTCATTCTTTAACCTCTCCATGAAATCCTCAACGTTGACAACGTCCCTGCGTAGAGCAGAAAATGACACCTGCCAAACGACCAAATATTATATCAAAATTTTCATAGCGAACATATATACCATGCAAAATTTACTCTATACAGGCAACCAACACGTTGCACATGTATTATATATATATATATGCTTTATCTGCTATGAAGATAATTCAAATAACACAAATCAAAATAATGGGAAAAGGTCTAAATATACTGCAAAACTTGTACCAAATATGCCCTCCCCTAAGAAAAAGGGCAATTTATAACCGTGGCGTAACACCAATGACTCCAATATGCTGTTTTTAACTAACGGAAGTGAGATAGTCGATGTTAAAAAAAAATTTCTACTTTTTTTTTAAAAACAAAATCCACATGGAAAAATGGTCAGAATTAACCCCCTCTACTTTCAAAACTTGTCTACTAAATAAGCATCCAGTACCTCCCCGAACTATGACCAAAATTGCTACAACACATCCCAACTTCACAGGGGTCCTATTCCACCTTTTGTGCTGACATGGCACTTTAATTACATAAAAGGGGTTCACGTCAAAGGTGGTGTTGGGTTCAAAATCGAGAGGGCGCCATGCGGAAGCTTAAAGTTTGCAAATAAAGACGACGATAATTCAGATGACCCAATATAAACTAAAAAATAATATTATTGATATAATTTGGCCAACTGACCTACACATGAAAACCAATATTAAAGAAAACATAAAACTATTGGTAGAAAATCTCCCCCTAAACAAGACTCGTAAATGACTACATTCTGGACTGTGCTATGGTATGAGAAGAGAGGTCTTCTACTTATAGATGTCCAAAACCTTTTTTCCAAGAAAGAGGTTGCCAAATATGGAAAAGTTTTATTTTTTTCTTTCAGAAAAAGTAAAAGTAATTATAGTATTACTTTTTTATTTCAAGAAAAGTAAAACTTAAACTTGTTAATAAAATTATCTAACAGGTGTCATGTTAGCTAATAAGATTGACAAAAGGTATCACATCAGCTAAATAGGTTGACAAAAATATGCTAAAATTTAGTTAGGGGGTAAAGTTGAAGTGTTCATTGCAAACTTGATTATAGTTTAGGGGTACTAGATGCTTTACTCTACATTTAATCTCCATTTTACAATCTGACCTTTCAGTAAATTGTATTTTCAGGATAATTAGTACATAGTTAAATGACTTAAATGGGACAAAAGTTTAATTTTGTGACTATACTGATACAACAAGTAAAGTTCAGTGATTTTAGTGATTCAAAATTAGTTTATATACGTAACTAATGAACAGATACATAAGTAAA
>NW_025838535.1:0-1412 GCF_002878395.1 Capsicum annuum | reverse complement strand
AAATCTTTTTGGATTTTTTTGAAATAAGATCACCGAACCCTAGAAGGGCTGCCTACGTATCTCACTCCCGAGAGAGGAGAATCAGGTGTGCATAGTTCATCCAGATTGGACAATTAAAGATTAAATACCCAACTGAACCCTGACTTGAGAGACACGACCACAAACAGATGAAACAACGTCAATAAAATCTTTTTTGAATTTTCAATTTGATACTTCATATAAAAACGAAATTAACAACTATAAAAGAATTTTTTTTTTTCGTATTTTTGTCATACGAAATGTATAAAACTTCTACCATCTTTTTTGCATTTTTCTTTTATAAAAACTTCCTATTGTAAAAAAAATCTTTTTGAAATTTTCGAATTATGAATACTTACTAAAGAAAGCAAAAGAAAAAACTTTTTGATGTTTTTGCTTTTGAGAAATGAGTGCAAAAGGTAAAAATCTTTTTGAATATTTTGGATTGTGAAGAACAAAAGCCATAAAAAACTCTAAAAAACTACGAAACTCTTTTTTGACTCACTTTTTCTTTTTTGTTTCAAACACACCTTTCTTTAATTCTAGCACATGCTTTTCCCAAATCAGTATGCTATGAGACAATTAGCACATAAGAATGCTTTAGAGGTGAGTCTTCTACAAAGAATCAAGTGGGTCCCTCTAGGTCTCAATATGATGCAGATAAGCATGACCTAAAGGCTGACCTAGGCTAAGGTCCACTAACAAGGCTGATCGGGGAAGCGTATGGTCGATAGTGGCTGCGAAAGCTTTCTACCCACTCCATACGTCCGACGACTCCCCTTCCTAAAATAAGGGTAACTCAACTAGAGTTCATGTACACGATGTATACTTTGGGACATGTTGCGAAAGAATGGACACGGGGTAATGCATATGATTCTAGATATAAAGCGGTAATACATAAGAGAAAACTGTAAACATGTATCACGTACGCATCCAATAATGATAAAATAATAACACAAACAATAATAGAATGTCTATACACCTATAGTGTCAAGCTAAGTCGAAACAACTCAAAAAATAAGCTCGAATTTTGTAAAATTCTGCAGCAGAGTCGCCAGAGCTGACATACCCCATTTTTAAGCAAAAAAATTTGATTTTAAGTTTGAAAGAGTTTTTATTATTAAGTGATAAAAAAATAATTTATTTCGAAAAGGACTTTTAATTAAAACTTAGAGCCGCCACTTGGCATAAATCTAGTGTGCTAAGTCACCTTTGAATTTTTTTTTCAAAATGATTTTTGACTCTTTCAAAACTGGTCCACAAACAGAGATTTTGGTTACGGAATTCTGTTAACCGAGGGGAAAGTGTTAGGCGCCCCTCGGTCCTGTGGTTTGACCAAGGTTGCTTCGTGAAGTGTATTGGCTAGTATGACACTATGAAATGTATAAACCAAA
>NW_025838534.1:0-1630 GCF_002878395.1 Capsicum annuum | reverse complement strand
CGGAGAGGGGAGGGTTACCAGATTGAAAACATAAAAGGATAATGACTTTGTCAGGTTTTCATGTTGGCTTTTATTAAGTTGTCACTAACAAAAGTTACATCATTTAAAGAGTTCTTGTTAATCAACTTTAAGCACGCATTCGACATGAAGAAAAATACTTATCTTCTCATGTTCGTTTAGCTATAACGTTTTAAAAAATATTTTTCAGAAAATAAGTTTGTTTAGATTAAGAAAAATAATTTCCTTAATCAAACTAGGAAAAATAAGTTATAATGTTCATATCACTATCAAAATCACTCACCCCTACCCCTACCCCGACCCCACTCCTAACAACCCCACCTTTCGTCGATATTTTTTGAATTTATTTTTGAATTAAAATTTAAAGTTCTCATTATTCCACCCCCACCCCAACCCTACCCACCCCCTCAATTTAAGAAAAAAATTGTTTCTTAAAAATTTCAATTTTTTCCTTACCCCACACCTCTCAACAAAATTACTGATTTTTTTAATTTATTTTTAAAAAAATTCAAAACTTTTTTTAACCCCATCCCTACCCCCTTACCAACCTCCCCTCTTACCAACCTCCCCTCCACAGACACACACATACACACCAAAAAAAAGTTTAAATTTTGTAAAATAAATTCAAATTTTTTTCCTTACCCCACCCCTACTAGCCCCCGCCCTACGAAAAAATTTAAATTTGTAAGATTTATTTTTAAAATTATTTTAAAACTTCTTTCTTACCCAACCCCCTTACCTTATTCGTTTTGATTATTTTATTTTAAATATATACAAATGCTTTTAAAAAATATTTTTCTATTTATGTAACGAAAACGTGAATACATAACTTGTTTTCCTAGAAAATATTTTATAAAAAATATTTTCCTTAGGAAACAAGTTCTTTCCAACTAAGAAAAATTACTTTCTTTATCAAGGTAGGGAAAACAAGTTGTAGTGTTCATACCACTCTCAAAATCACTCATCCATACCTTGACTCCACCCCTTACCACCCCTATCCTATTCATTTTTTTTCAAAAAAAATGTTTTTATAAAAATAATTTATTTTCTTATCCCACTACCCTACCCCGACCCTCCACTCTATGAGGCCCCTCCTAAAAAACTATTAAAATTTTATTTCTTAAGAAATTTTAATCTTTTTTTCTTACCCCACCTCCACTACTCCACCACCCCCCGCCAACCCTTTCTTCCCCCACCTCTTATAAAAAAAATTGTTTCTTTAAAAAATTAAATTTTTTTCTTACCCCAACCCACTACTTTCCAGCCCTTACCCTATTCATTCTTATAATTTTGTGTTAAATATATACAAATGCTTTCAGATAATATTTTTCCACTTTCCTAAAAGACACAAGAAAATAAGTGAGAAATAATTTATTTTCTTGAAAAATACTTTCTCCCATACCGAACACATCCTAAGAGGAAAAAAAAGTTGGGGGGGGGGGGGTGACATATTGAAAACATAAAAAGGATAATGACTTCGTCAGGATTTCATGCCGGCTTTATTATGTTGCCAAGGTTACATTATTTAAAGAGTCTAAGTTAATTAACTTTAAGGTTGCATATGATATTCAACAAATATATTTTCCTATTTTCTCATGGTTGTTTGGCTAAA
>NW_025838533.1:0-1519 GCF_002878395.1 Capsicum annuum | reverse complement strand
GGTAAATCAGTTCAAAAACAAAAGACTTGTACAAATATTACGATTTTTCAGTTGCAACGTACTTTAAATGGGAAACAATTGCCTTGAAGTCTACATCCATACATAACACTCAATGTAAGTTTTAGATTTCTCCAAAAACAAAGAGTTAATGATCAACACCGCACTTGAACTGTCGACACTGCACCTGAACTATCTACTCTAAGTAAGATAAACACATTTTTTTTCCTTCACATTTCATCACAAGGAGAGAAGTATGATACCTTTTCACCAGCAGCAAGAAGAAAAACAGAAAGATTGAAGGCATAGCCCACACAGTTGGTGCCAACGGACTTTCAGACTTTACATTGTGTTGTAGATGGCTATGGTTGGAGTTAGCTATAATTAGGAGTAACTTTACGCAAATAACAAGAAGAGAGAAAACAGTCTGAACACAAATTTATAAGAAAAAGAGGTGTTTCTAATTACAAAGAAAAGCTTTAACAACAAAGTAAATTTGGTAAAGAACTCACATCACCACCAGGGCCATTGATATACAGGTAGATACTCTTGGAATCATCAATAGTTTCAAGGTACAGCGTTGTTGCCAATATCTGGTAGCTAAATTCTTCATTTATCTCTTCTACAATGAAAATAACATATTTACGGTACTGCATCCGAGAATTCGGTGATATTTCCCCAGATCAAAACTATAAAGTATTATCCAATTAGTCAAAGAAGAAATAAAGGTACGTTTGAACAGGAAGTGATCAAGAGAACACTGTAAAGTGCTCTAGATCGCAAGTTATCAATATTAGCTTCAATGGACAAAGAAGTCAGACCAATCCAACTAGTGGTTCAGCCAATGAATATGCTGGCTACGACCACTAATAAGAAGAGACTGGTCCTACACCTTGACATTTTAAATTACTGCTAACACGAATAAAATTCTTTATCCAGATATCAATACTCTGATAGTTTAACTAAAATTGAAGATATGTTACTTACAAGAGCATTTCACAAATCAACCCGTTGCCATGTTCCCTTAATTGGATTTCTATAGGGAACCTTTGGTGTCCCAATGGGCATCATGGAAACTCGTGAACGTGTTGCTTTACCGTCTTTCCTTCAGCAATCATGAATTATGAGTTAGCTTACAAACACAAGCAGCAATCAAATGAAACTTGATAAAAAAAATAGTACAAACATTATATCCAAAGGAGAATTGAACGTGTTGAACATAAACTCATAAGTCATAAAACTCATGTAAGGAAGAGATCAGAGAAGTATTAAGAAGTTGGGGACGACAAGATGAGTGTAAGGTGATTTACGTATCATATTTGGAAGTGAAAACAGTTTAGAAGATAAGTTGGGAACTTGAACTTCTAGGGGAGTCAAGCAGGAATTTAATGAAGATAATCTGGCAAACAAATCCAACAAGTATAGTTGGACAACAACGGTTAGGCCATTCAGTTAGCATCAACGGAATAAGTTGCAAACTTCTGTTCTTTCAAGATGATCCCTATAGCCATACCAACAGTAC
>NW_025838532.1:0-1130 GCF_002878395.1 Capsicum annuum | reverse complement strand
CTTACTTGCAAGTATCATCCATAGCCAACCATTTAGAGGTTCAAGGGTACTTTTAAGTACCCTTCTATTTATAATATTAAACCACTTGGGGGATTCCATGTACCCCGCAAGCATAACCATTTATCTATTTACCTTTCTAAGCCTTTTAAACCATGCATAATTCCTTTACCAAGTTTTAAAACACGCAAGGTTCCATTAAAAGTAGTTAATGCAATAAACATATCTTTATAAGCATTTTGTCAAAAATATTGGGGGCATAATATGACTAAAACCAATTCCAATTACCATTAAATTATTCCTATGCAATCCAATTATCCAAAACCACCATTAATGCATATAAAAGCATAATTAAAACTATGGAAAACCATAATCAACCATTTAAATAAAAAAAATCACGGTATATTTGAAAAACCAATTCATACAATCAATGAAATCATGAAAACATTCCAAAAAAACCATATCTTTACTTAGAATTAACAATGACGGAAGAGAACATGCCTTAAACCAAGACGATGACAGAAAGAAATCACCAAGACAAGACCTAAATTGATCCTTTAGTCAAAACCCTAGCTTCCCTTTCCCAAAAGCTCTTGAGAAAATTATGGAGTGTTTAGAAGAGTTTCTAAGTGTTAATGGATGGAATAATGGGGTAAATAAAATCCCAAATAGGTTAGAAGTTGTGGGATCCCATTAGGATAAGTGGAGAAATGTCCAAAATACCCCTACTTAAGTTACACCAAAATCCCATCACAGGGATATGACTGACCCACACGAGTCATACCTTCTGAGATGATTAGTATCCTCTACTCGTATCCTAGATAAACCCTTGCATAAAACACTATCCAACATATGACTCATCCAACTAACACTACCAGAAATTTGATATTTTTCGACAGCTTCTGTAGTCGGAACGAAGTCAGAAAATAAGGTATTTCCGACTACATTCTGACTGTATAGTGGTAGTCGAAAAGAAGCTTATCGAAAAAATATTTTCGACCACATCTGTCGAAAATTTTTGACTACTACAGTCAGAAATATTAAATTAATAATTAAAAATAATTATTTAATAAATAAAAACTTTTCGACCAATGTAGTCAAAATATTTATTAAAAATTATTTAATAAATAAAA
>NW_025838531.1:0-1763 GCF_002878395.1 Capsicum annuum | reverse complement strand
TAAATTTTTCCTGCGGAATGTCTTAGATTATGACCCACCATTGCGTAGAGTATCGAATAAGCTTCCCAACGATATGTGGATCATCCAAAATGGACACCCGAGCGACGAGTTATGAATATTTCGATCGAACCATGAATATTAGTGAACAGTAAAACGTGCCAAAAAAAGTACTGAGGCCTGGCATATTTTTTCTCCAACTTTAAATGATCATAACTCCTTATACATAATGATCCGGGTGATCTACTATATATCAACGGAAATCTCTGTGAGTCCTCTTTTTAATGAAATTGGTTTCATCCAATTTGTCTATCGGAGCAAAAAGTTATGGTCGATCTACTTCAGCCTATCAAAAGTGATTTTTTGGATCAATTTCAAACGATCATAACTCCTCGTACACAATGATATGGGTGATATACTATATATCAATGGAAATATATGAGAGTCCTCTTTCTAAAGAAATTGGTTTCATCCAATTTGGATATCGTAGTAAATCGTTATGGTTGATCTAATTCAGACTATCAAAACAGTCCACCAAAGGACAGATTCGAGAATTATTTAATTTTTAGGGGCGTTTTGGTCATTCGCCCTCACTGAATAATTTCTTTATTGTAATATTATAACACCCTAATTTTCATCAAATTCCCGCAAAAAGAAAACCCTAAGCTCCTACATCTAACATCAAGAACCTCAAAAGTTCACCATTAATTCTGCAAATTTAATCAAGATTCCAAATTCCTAGTTCTAGAACTCCAAGAACCATCATTCAAAGGCACATTTAAAATCTCAAAAATGAATATCGATCTAAAGTTCATTATTCGAACTCTCTTTCATTCTTGTGCCCAAAAGTAATTTTCTTTACAAAGGCATAATTTTTATTTGATTTTTTTAAATCTGAAGCATGAACCCATATCTTATGATGATTATTATGAAATCTTGATGTTTATGATTCTGAAAGATGAATTTACATGTGTGGTGATATAAAGCTTGAATCTTGAACGATATTTATCATAATTTGATATTTGGGTCGTGAATCCCTATTGAAAATTGTGTTTTTTTGAGAAAGTTTGTTTAATAAGCACGTCGATGTTGAATATTTGAGATATTTTGAATGATTTGACCTTTTGGTCTTAATGGAGGTCTTATGAACTCGAGTATGAATGAAATCCACAACATGGTTGATTTTGATAGATGGGAAGCATGGTAACTCCCGATGTATATTTATATATTACTGAAATTGTTTTGTTGTGGATTGTCTTTGAAATGATCTGAGCTAAGTCTGGGAGAAATCTTTAGCACCTAGTCGGAGGTATAAAGCGACCTTACTTCCCTAGAACTACCTGCCCCAATAGGAGTGAGCCTGAGGCTAATTTATAGAGTGATCACTAGTTTGTGTGGATTTGATATCGATAGTCCTACTCCGATGGAAAGGATAGGATGTCTCTCCCCAACGTGGTTTGTACGTTGGACTCCATGTAGCTCACATGGTTTATGTTGGTTATAGGATCTCCCAGTGTGTGTGTGTTTCCTTATGTCTATGGTGAATGGTGAAGTGATTTGAAAGTGGAATTAAAAAAGTTATTCTTTCGAAAGATTTAAATGATATTTACATTATGAGAATTGATATTCTCGATGAACTGAAAGTGATTGATAAATTATATGATGACTCACATGTGTTATTATACTTATTTCATCCTTTCATGATTATGATGATTTTCGTTGGGGTATGTGAGTCTTTCATACATCCTGCATATTTCTTATAAATA
>NW_025838530.1:0-2912 GCF_002878395.1 Capsicum annuum | reverse complement strand
TTGTATATCCGAGAGCTAGTCAGACTGCATGGAGTTCCCTTGTCTATCATTTCGGATAGGGGTACTCAGTTCACTTTGCAATTTTGGAAAGCTTTTCAGAAAGATCTTGATACCCAAGTGCTTTTGAGTTCTGCTTTTCATCCGCAGACCGATGATCAGGCTGAGCGGACCATCCAGACCTTAGAGGATATGTTGAGAGCTTATGCACTTTACTTTAAGGGAAGTTGGGATGATCACTTACCGTTGATACAATTTGCTTACAATAACAGTTTCCACTCTAGTATTGGCATGGCTCCGTTTGAAGCCTTATATGAGAGGAAGTATAGATCACCCATAGGTTGGTTCGAGGTGGGTAAAGCGGCTGTGAGTGGTACTGATTCAGTATTTGAGGCTATGGAAAAAGTTAAGTTGATTAGGGAAAGGTTGAAAACTGCGCAGAGTTGTTAGAAGTCATATGCGGATGGTAGAAGGAGAGACCTTGAGTTTGAAGTTGGTGACCTAGTGTATCTGAAAATTTCACCCATGAGGGGGGTGAAGAGATTCGAAAAGAAGAGGAAGCTTAGTCCCCGTTATGTTGGTCCTTACAAAATTCTTAGTCGTGTTGGTAAGGTAGCTTATGAGGTCAAGTTGCCTTCCGAGTTGTCCTCTGTTCATCCAATATTCCATGTCTCCATGCTTAGAAAGCATATTAGCGATGCTGTGGTAGTGGAATCCTCTGTGAGTGTTGACATTTAAGAAAATCTTTCTTTTGATGAGATTCCTGTTGAGATTCTTGATTTCAGTGTCCGAAGACTAAGGAACAAAGAAGTTCCCTTGGTCAAGGTGTTGTGGCAAAACCAATCTGTTAAGGGTGCAACTTGGGAAGCTGAGGAGGATATGCGATCCAAGTACCCGCACCTATTTTTCGTGAACTCCGATCAAGTTGAAGGTACCATTCCTTCCTAAATCATGCACTTTTGATAGAAGTTGCAGCAGTTCAGCTGTCATTTGTTATGTGTTCAGCTGGAGTTTCTTGAATTTATGCATTCTATGTTGCATTCGGAGTGAGAAACGATGTGGTGATGAGTCTAACGAATGGTTTCAGCTGTATGCTCTATTCCCTATCTAATCTTGGCATGTCTAGAGTCATTCGAGGACGAATGTTTCCAAGGGGGGATGATGTAATACCCGGGAAATTTTTCGTTGAAATTTTATGCGTAAACGTGTTGGGTTCTATCTTCTAGAATGAACAATAAATTTTCCATGTGGAATGTCTTAAATTATGACCCACAATTGCGTAGAGTTTCGAATAATCTTTCCAACAATATGTGGATCATCCAAAACGGACACCCGAGCGACGAGTTATGAACATTCCGATCGAATCGTGAATAGTAGTGAACAGTAAAACGTGCAGGAAAACGTACTGAGGCCTAGCGTATTTTTGCTCCAAATTTAAATGATCATAACTCCTTGTACATAATGATCTGGGTGATCTACTATATATCAACGGAAATCTCTGCGAGTCCTCTTTCTGATGAAATTGGTTTCATCCAATTTGTCTATCGGAGCAAAAAGTTATGGTCGATCTACTTCAGCCTATCAAAAGTAAATTTTTGGGTCAATTTCAAACAATCATAAATCCTTGTACACAATGATCTGGGTGAGATACTATATGTCAACAGAAAGATATGAGAGTCCTCTTTCTAATGAAATTGGTTTCATCCAATTTGGATATCGGAGTAAAACGTTATGGTTGATCTACTTCAGACTATCAAAACAGTCCATCAAAGGACAGATTCGAGAATTATTTGATTTTTAGGGGCGTTTTGGTCATTCCCCCTCACCCAAAATCCGTCTAAACCCTATATTAAAGCCTATTAGAAGCATTATATGTTATATTTCATCAAATTCCATCAAAAGGAAAACCCTAAGCTCCTATATTCAACTTTAAGAACCTCCAAAGTTCACCATTAATTCTGCAAATTTATTCAAGATTCCAAGTTCCTAGTTCAAGAACTCCAAGAACCATGATTCAAAGGCACGATTAACATCTAAAAAACGAGTATCGATCTAAAGTTCATCATTCAAGGTATGTGGAGTTTTTCAACAAGAAATCTCTTTCGTTCTTGTGCCTAAAAGTAATTTTCTTTACAAAGGCATGATTTTTATTTGATTTTTATGAATTTGAAGCATGAGTATCTTATGATGATTATTATGAAATCATGATCTTTATGATTTTAAAAGATGAATTTACATGTGTGGTGCTATAAAACATGAATCTTGAATGATATTTATCATGATTTTGATATTTGGGTCATGAATCCCCATTGGAAATTGTGTTTTTTTGAGAAAGTGTGTGTTATAAGCACGTTGATGTTGAATATTTGAGATATTTTGAATGATTTGACCTTTTGGTGGAGTTGCTTTGAACTCGAGTGTGAAAGAAATTCACAACGTAGTTGATTTTGATAGATGGGAAGCATGATGGCTCCTGATGTATATTTATATATTACTGAAATTGTTTTGTTGTGGATTGTCTTTGAAATGATCTGAGCTATGTCCGGGAGAAATCTTTAGCACTAAGTGGGAGGTATAAAGAGACCTTACTTTTCTAGAACTACGTGCCTCCGTATGAGTGAGCCTAAGGCTGATTTATATAGTGATCACTAGTTTGTATGGATTTGATATCGATAATCGTACTCCGATGGCAAGGATAGGACCGCTCTATCCAACGTGGGTTGTACGTTGGACTCCATGTAGCTCACATGGTTTATGTTGGTTATAGGATCTCCCAATGTGTGTGTGTTTCCTTGTGTCTATGGTGAATGGTGAAGTGATTTGAAAGTGGAATTGTGAAAGTTATTCTTTCGAAAGATTTAAATGATATTTACATTATGAGAATTGATATTCTTGATGAACTGAAAGTGATTGAC
>NW_025838529.1:0-1453 GCF_002878395.1 Capsicum annuum | reverse complement strand
AACATGTCGGGTTCTATGTTCTAGAATGAATTATAAATTTTCCATCCGGAATTTCTTAGATTATAACTTACCATTACGTAGAATATCGAATAATCTTTCCAATGATATATGGATCATCCAAAACGGACACCCGAGCGACGAGTTATGAACATTCCGATCGAACCATGAATTGTAGTGAACAGTAAAACGTGCAGGAAAAAGTACTGAGGCCTGGCGTATTTTTGCTCCAACTTTAAACAATCATAAATCCTTGTACATAATGATCTGGCTGATCTACTATATATATCAATGGAAAGATCTACGAGTCCTCTTTCCAATGAAATTGGTTTCATCCAATTTGTCTATCGAAGAAAAAAGTTATGGTCGATCTACTTCAGCCTACCAAAAGTGAATTTTTTGGTCAACTTCAAATGATCATAACTCCTCGTACACAATGATCTGGGTGAGATACTATTTATCCACGGAAATATATGAGAGTCCTCTTTCTAATGAAATTGGTTCATCCAATTTGGATATCGGAGTAAAACATAAAAGTTGATCTACTTCAGACTATCAGAACAGTCCACCAAAGGACAGATTCGAGAATTATTTGATTTTTAAGGGCGTTTTGGTCATTCCCCATCACTCAAAATCCGTCCAAACCCTATATTAAAGCCTATTAGAAGCATTATATGTTATATTTCATCAAATTCCCTCAAAAATAAACCCTAAGCTACTATATCAAACTTCAAGAACCTCCAAAGTGCACCATTAATTCTGCAAATTTATTTAAGATTCCAAGTTCCTAGTTCAAGAACTCCAAGAACCATCATTCAACGGCACGATTAACATCTCAAAAACGAGTATCGATCTAAAGTTCATCATTCAAGGTATGTGAGGTTTTTCAACAAGAATTCTCTTTCGTTCTTGTGCCCAAAAGTAATTTTCTTTACAAAGGCATGATTTTTATTTGATTTTTACGAATTTGAAGCATGAACCCATATCTTATGATGATTATTATGAAATCTTGATGTTTATGATTTTGAAAGATGAATTTACATGTGTGGAGATATAAAGTATGAATCTTGAACGATATATATCATGATTTTGATATATAGGCCGTGAATCCCCATTGGAAATTGTGTTTTTTTCTTAGAAAGTGTGTGTTATAAGCACGTTGATGTTTGAATATTTGAGATATTTTGAATGATTTGACCTTTTGGTCTTAATGGAGTTGTTTTAAACTAATGTGTGAAAGAAATCCACAACGTGGTTGATTTTGATAGATGGGAAGCAAGATGGCTCCCACGGTATATTTATATATTACTGAAAATATTTTGTTATGATTTGTCTTTGAAATGATCTGAGCTAAGTCCGGGAAAAATCTTTAGCACCGAGTGGGAGGTATAAAGCGACCTTACTTCCCTAGAACTACGGGACCCCGTAGGAGTGAGCCTGAGGCTAATTTATATAG
>NW_025838528.1:0-1115 GCF_002878395.1 Capsicum annuum | reverse complement strand
TACTCCCAAAATCATACTATTGCTCGCGCTATATCTATGAAGTTCACCTTAAAATAAACATATGAGATAATATGTCTGAAAACACAATATGTTTTTGTTCCTATAGTAACATTTTGATTTCTTATGTGAACTTCATATCTTGTCTATACTCATAAATCAAAATTGAAACTTTTATCATGTTTTAGTACTTTTGTAACTTGAAATAGTAACCTTGAACTTCTTGTAAACTAGGTAAATAATGCTCAAAACATAATCTTTTATCAATTCATAGGAATTTTATGTCATAATATCAAACTCAATGCATAAGATCACTTTCATGGATAAAAACATAAGTAAATATGAAATCTTATGCTAAATAAGACTTAATTTATGAGTAAACATCATAATCTTAAAGCATAAGAAAAGTAGGTACTAACCCTAGAGAATCTATTCTTTAAAGTTCAAGTAAAAATCAAATTTTCGGGCACAAGGATGGAAGAATATTTTGGTTCAAACTCCTCATATCTAACTTTTTGGTTTCTTGAAGGAAATTCGAATTGGGACCTTGCAAGCTTGAATTTTGGTAAAGACTCTTCTTTTGTGTTCTTAAAGGTTTTTTTAGAGAAGAGAGATTGTATAATTAGAGTTATGAGGGTGGGAATTATGCTTAACATGATCGAGAGTTGTTTAATAGGTAAAAGACTAAAAATCCATCAACCCCAAACTAAAAAAACAAAAACTAGCATCTCTATGCACTTGAACGTGGCATGCCATCCACACCAAGGGACTGGCAGACCCTTATCGTGGCATGCACACACTCTCATTATAGACCCTTACTGGTTTGGGGTCCCAAAATAGCCCCAAATGCTTTTCAAAATTTCTAAAACACTTTCTGTCACAACTCGAGGCTACTCTCTAGTCTCGACAATGGTGCTTACAGTCACAAGTGACCACAAGCTAACCCATGAGCTAGAACTTGCTATGATCCATAAATAGAATGACACTAACATAACATATGTGAAAGATAATGTAAACCCCGCAAAATTACTTGCTTAATTCAGTCCTTTAAGCTTGTCAAAGGGTCCCAGACTTAGAAAATTCTAGCTAAGTTTCCAGACTTAGTTTATTTTTAGCCT
>NW_025838527.1:0-1399 GCF_002878395.1 Capsicum annuum | reverse complement strand
ATTAATTTTCTTATATGTAAACGACTTACAATTATTAATTAGGGGTAATATAGTAAAATCACAGAGCAAAAATATTTGCGAAATTTTTTTAAATGAGTCTCATATAAGATGTCTTATTAATTTGAATCATCATGAATTAGTTTATCATTTATGTCTATTTTATTATTTATTAAATATTATTAAAATTTTAATATCTAAATGACCTATATAATTATTTAGAGGTGATATAATAAAATTACGATTGAAGCAGCTGGAACAGACATATCATAAATATTTATTTTATCTTTTTTATTAAATATTATTAATTTTTTATTTATAAATAAATTAAAATAATTAATTAGAAATAATATAGTAAAATCACGAAACAGTTAAAGCAGGTGAAGAAGCAGGCATATTGACGAAGAGATGCCTTCTTCTTTCACACACATATTATTAATAGTAGTAAAAAGTAAATTAAAGTAATGCTTTACAAAAAAGATCTACTTTATTCTCTATTAGATGTCTAGTTTATCCATACTCTGGCTATTACCATTTTAACTCAAAATTGCCCTTATTTATAAATGTAAACATGTATAAACACATGTTTATATTTATGTACAAAGAAGGGCTCTAGAATAGGTTTAGATTTGCGATATAAAATCACGATCGGAAATTATTTGATATGAAGTTGAAGTTTGATTTTGTTGGATATGTAGTTTGAATTTTTTAAATTATATTTTTCTCATAAATATGAAAACCCGCAAGTTCTGAATACTATTAAATTTTCATCAATTCATATAAAATGTTATCAAATGAGCATACTATAGTTCATGAATAGGATATAGTAATATCCTAAGACGCACATTTATAAATCGAATGTATCAATGTTCCTTATGTGAATAAATGTTTACTATACAAACTTTCAAGTACACATAATTTATAAAAATTCACTAATCAACAACAGTAACTAGCTACTATTTTTTATATAATTCTTTCACATGGTACAAACAATCTCTTCACGCCGAGCATCCGCTATTTTTTTTTTCACAAAATTTAAAATGATGATTATTTTTTTATCAAATATAATCTTATTGATCAAATTTTATATTTAAAATATTGTAATAACGATTTGAAATTCCAAATCATGTTTATTTTAGAACATTTGAAATTTTAAAAGCATGATTCCAAATTATGTGTCCAAATTGATGAATTAAAATTATGACTTCGTATTACATGTCAAAAAGCAAGCTTCTACTAGTCAAATTATACTGAATACATTGTTATTAACGTAGAGAAAAAGATGGCAAAGGGAATGATTGTAGTCAAAACCCTAGTGGAGTGTCAAGTTAGCTCGTTATTTGATAAGAAAATGCAAAAAAAAAAAAAAAAACTTTCTAGCCTAATATTTGGATTTAATGGT
>NW_025838526.1:0-2983 GCF_002878395.1 Capsicum annuum | reverse complement strand
TGAACACATTCAAATTCAATCATGAAATTCAGTAAACTCATTAACTTGTAGTAAAAAAAAGGTGCTTGAACTCAAAGGGTGGAAGGAAACCCTTGAACGAACTCTTGACATACCTTGGTTGCTAAGTACTTGAAGAATGATGGTGAAATCTTAAGCCTTGAGTTTGAAATTTGATCTCATAGGGTTTTTGTTCTTGAGTAATTTCTAAATAGAGAATGAATTTTGCCTCTAAAGGGGCTTAATTTCATATCTTGGGGCTGATAAACGTGAGTAAAATACCTAAATACCTATGAGGAATGTGGATTTTAATTATTGAAAACTGAACTAATAATGCGCAGATCGATGCATCGCGTCGATGGGGTTGATGCTATGACCAATGACCACATCGAGTTCATGTCGATTCACTAAAATTTGTACTAAGAAGTTGGAGGAAAATATTCATCGATGCGATAGACGATGTTGCGCATAGAGATCGCATTGATCCACTGGTTTGGACTTCCAGACGTACATCAAACGAAGTTTGAAAATTTTGGAACTTATCTGAGGACACCTACTGACACTCCTGATAATAATTCAACCTAAATATTGACATTTTAAGGTTATAGAGGTCATAAAAAAGAGTTTCCAACTAATGAAAGTTAAAATGAAACTATGTCTGAGTACTAAACTAAAATTTCCTAAGTATGGGACCCCTTAACATGCTTTAAAGGAATGAGTTAAGCTTAGGATTTTGCAGGGTCTTACAATATCTCTCCTTTGGGAACATTCATCCTTAAATGAGACAGACTAAGCTGAGAATACTAATAGACTAAATTTAGATACGAGACATGTACAACTGAAGCATGATTTCATGATTGAAATTACTGACAAACTAAAATTTCATACTGAACATGCATATCTGATGTATGAGTACATAGCTGAACCTGATTCATGAATGCATGACTGGGATTGCTAATAAGCTGAGTCTGATGTATGAAGTCACAACTGAATATGCAATGGTAACTGGTACCAAATCTATAGGGACTACGGCTTCTGGGTCACCTATGTATTTCTTAAGCAATGAGACATGGAACACTGGATGCACTGAAGCTAAGTATGAAGGTAACTCAAGCTCAGAAGCTACCTTTCCGAAATGGCTGAGAATTCGGTAAGGACCGATATATCGAGGACTGAGCTTTCCCTTCTTTCCAAACCTCTTCACTCCTTTCATAGGAGAGATTTTCAAGAATACAAAATCACCGATCTCTAACTTGAGATCATTTACTGAATACTCATGAATGGGAACATGATAACATAACTGAGCTTGAAATATGACACAGGAACTGAATATCATGAATAGAATTGAGCCCCTGAATACATGGCTTACAGCTGATATTAGAAGTTGAAGGCTTACCTATGAGTACCCACCCGTCTAAACTGGATTCATTACTTGACGAGAAGATGGAAGGTTTAGGTTATGAAAGCTCAGGGATTATAGTGCATCTCCCCCTTGGGACATTATGTCCCCTGAAGAATGCTAACTTGGCTGAGATACTGAGGAAAAACTGAGATGATGCATAGGGCACCTACGAATTGAATCGTGATTGCATATTAGGGTTTTGAAATTGAGGAACGACACCTTAACTGAGTTGAACTTGAAACCACACGGTTAATCGATCTTGGAATAGTTACATTCATGAGACTTTGGATAGTGTAACTAGATGGAAGGATAGGAAACCCAACTATGCGAACATTGTCCGCCTAACTGCTAAACTGAATTGCTATTTTTTTGGACTAACTTATGCTAAGAACTTATATTCAACTAGATCCTTTCTTTAAAACTCTTTATATAGAGTTCTAGTGGCTTTAGGGAGCAAGGAGTCTTGGTATGGCTGAAAAAATAGTTGAATAAGAAAATCACATCCTGGCTAAAATTTTGTATTATGAGTCGGGGCCTACGAAACATCATCTAAGATAAAGTGACTCAGCCTTATGCACCACGACTATAAATTTTCAAGCTTAGACTTATCCCTTAAATAATTTCTCAACTATACTCTCCATCTTAGTACAACACATCACCTGAGACTATTGAAAATAATCACATGGGTGTTAAGTACGAATGCATAAACCTACTAACTTATCTAATTATCTGAATAGCTGATAGCTGAATACTTGGTCATGTAATATTGAACTTACTTAGTCTGAATAACTGGACTGGAACTATTGAGTATCATGAATTTTAGGTAAGGACTAACTGGGTAACATGAGATAACTGAGCATGTATTCATGAAAACTGTATTATTTGAGAAGGCAAGACCAAATGTATAACATAACTCTAAAATAATATATACACTGAGGTACTGAGATACTGATAACTGAATAACTAATAACTGTATGCTATGGTCAAGCAAATTTAAAACTGATCTGAGTTACTAATTTGATTACTGGACTGGGATTGGGACTGAGACTGAGATTGTAACTGAGACTGTAGCTGAGACTGTGCTAGAACTGAATACTGGGTTCTGATAACTCTACCTACTGAGGTCTAATCTGGACTGAATTCTCCCACTATGTTTAAGCCTACTCAAATCTCTGAAATATATTTGGCCACTTGCACATCAACATGACATTCATGCCTATCTTCATAACTACAGCCTCATGTAAAACTAGCATGCAATCATCTTTTCTTAACACGAAACATTACACTATCCCTTAAAAAAATGCTTATCACTGCATCATTTTATAAGGAGAGTCCACTGAAGGGTTAAAACATAAGGACCTCATGTATGCATGAATGCTATACCAAACTTACCTCCTAACTGAGGTCTGAGAAATACAATATCAACACCATGGATTTATTAAAAGATCTAATAACAAGAAATCCCCAGTTCCTTGGAGTCTTGACCAAACCAATGTGATCATTCAAATCAAGAACTTGGTCCAAAACCTTCCGTGTTTAGGTATTCCTAACCCTGAAGCCTTCATGATAGTCGAAACCGATGCT
>NW_025838525.1:0-4974 GCF_002878395.1 Capsicum annuum | reverse complement strand
TTTTCACTATATTGCTCAAATCTTCTATACATACATATATATCCATGCTAACCATTTTATCCAGTTGAGCTAAAATGGCAGTACTAACAGGTATAGATTACCCCATCACGAGCAGCCAAGTAGCTGATCACACGATTTAACGATGCATGAAGAAGCCAAAAATTGATCCCACGATGAGAAGCCAAGTAGCTGATCACACAATTTCACGATGCATAGAGAATCCCAAAAGCTGATCCCAGAATGAGAAGCCAAGTAGCTGATCACACGATTTCACGATGCATGGAGAAGCCCAAAAGCTGATCCCATGATGAGAAGTCAAGCAGCTGATCACACGATTTTACGATACAACAAATATACTTTCTTTATTATCACATTCATGTTACGTTTATCAATTGTTAATTTCTTACATATCTAACCTTTGTGATGTAAAGACGCAGGTAACAGAGAAGGAATAACAAATAGAGACAATTTTCATTTCTATTCTCGGAGCATTACCCCATCTATTCATGCATCACCTCACCTACCTCGACATTTTCAAAGTTCTCCATACGTCATTATTCCAAACCTACCATCTCACCGACCCACGATATCATTGTTGATGCCCCTATCCTCTATTATTAACATTCATTAGGAATATTTTCCGTTCCTAAATCTAGAACTACACAAGGCCAGATTCTCATAAAACCAGAGATATGTAGGCGACTTAAGACCAAAGTCTCGGCCACATTATTTTTAAAACCATCTCCTGTTGCTTTGACTCCAATGAATCACTCTCGATCGGACAAAATTGGCTACTACATCAACTTTTGTTTCTTGACAATTCTTTCA
Organism: Capsicum annuum; assembly: GCF_002878395.1. NCBI lineage: Eukaryota > Viridiplantae > Streptophyta > Magnoliopsida > Solanales > Solanaceae > Capsicum > Capsicum annuum. The sequence continues at coordinate 4,146 of NW_025838525.1, read as the reverse complement.
TCATTGTCAAACAACGAAGGGGTAGATATTGACACCCAATTTTAACCTCCCGATACTATATTTAGGCTGCTATTTTAGCAAAATTATTAATTTCTAAATGTTAGTAGTTTTCGTACATTTTTCTTGCATCAAACAGATTTTTGACGTGTCACATTCATTTTTAAAATCTATAAATTATGTTATTAATTTTTAATGACATTTTTATAATTTATTAATTCAAATACAATATTTTACATAATTTTGTTACAGTTTATAAATACATTGCCTATTATTATTATTATTATTATTATTATTATTATTATTATTATTATTATTAACTATAATCTTATATGACAATTTTTACATAACCTCGGCAACCTATTATCTTTTGTGTTATTATTACATTTGTTAAATAGTAGCCTAATTCAATTGACCAATTCATATACATAACTATCTAATTTTAATAGAAAGGCTACCACCGCCCTTTCTTTATGCCATTTTAATGTAATTTTTATCCATAAGAAATCATCTCTTATATTACTAAGAAAATTGTTGTAAAATTTATCTTCCTTAAAGCAAATTGTGATCATCTCTCTTATAACCTGCTTCAACCACTTCAAACAAATAGCTAAAAACCATAAACACTAACCATAGACAAAAACCTACGTACTTTGCCGGCCAGCATGGCCAATGCCTCCGGTGGTATAACCCCACCAGAAGAAAAAGCGAAACAGACTAATGAGGAGCATAATCTGATACATCAACAAAGAATTAATACACTAATTTTTTTTGATATTTTGAAACCTAAACCAGTTATTAATAATATTATTAGGGTTCCTTGTAAATCGATTGTTAAGTTGCATGGGGAGCCCAATGTCATGTGGAAATATTCTAAGGTGCGAAGTTTAATCATACAAGAAAATTTACAGTATGCTATCATAGGTAAGCTTTCTTATGGAAAACCAGATGTCAAGGAATTGAGAAAAGCAATCCCAAATCAGTGTGAGATAAAAGGTGAATTCACAATAGGGATATTAGATGCACGACACATTCTTATTAGATTGGAAGGATTAGAAGATTATGTACAATTTCTTTCAACGGCTGGATACTATATAAAGACTAAAGAGATGTATTGGCAGATGAGTGGTATCCATCCATTGAACCAAATGTAAAAACAATGATAGTGTAACGCCTCAAGAGTACACGCTGGACGCCACATGGTGCTTACAGTCCCGTGAGACCACAAGCTAATCCATAAGATGGTACCTGCTGTGAGCACTGGTAAATCTAATAACAAAAGATCATATGTAGAATTTAACTGAAAAACACCATAAGGTTTTAAATTATGATTCTGATAATATCTGTAAAACAATACTGACAGTACTGATAAAACGACGGATAATCACAATTGAAAACTAACCAACTGTCTGTACTAGTCTAAAAGCCTCTAAACTGTCTGACTATAGAGTTGATGGGACAAGCCCCCAAATAATTTCGAATGGATAAATAACTGAACTACTGACATAGCTGAATATAAGATAACTCATCCTCAAAGGATGAGGACTCACTACTGCTGCTGCTGCTGATGTACTGGAAAGTCTAAGTACGATAAGGAATCCGAGCGTCTGAACCTATGATATAAGATATCATAGTGCAAAAAGTGAGTATGAGATCAGTGCTTTGAACATACTAATATGCTACATAAGGTTAGGATGATATACATTGGTTCATGTGCATGAGTAATAACTGACTGAATGTATAGCATGAGGTACTAAGTAAGAATGCATATAAACTGTGAAGACTGAGAATGCATGACCAAGCATAAAAGAAGTTCTCAAATAGTCTGTAAATTAAAATTATGAAATCTGGACTGAACAACTGATATACTATATGCTATGGTCAAGCAAGACTGAACTGAATACTAAAATTGAAACTGTGGGAGGTATAATCTAACTGACATGCCCCAGTCTGAGCTGATCGGGGTCCAACCTGTGACCCCAATTGGAAAGGTGCTAGTATCCTACCACGGGTACTAACAATAGCTGTGGAGTCTGTCCTAATCTGGTGGGTGACCCCTTAGATTAGTCCTAAACTGGCGGGTGGTCCCTAAGAGTGTCAGTCCTAAACTGGCGGAAGATATCTCATGACCTATGCTGGCTATGTAGTTCTGAAACTTAGAGATTGCTTCTAAAGACCTAGTCCTAACTAGTGGGTGAGCCCCAATTCCTAGGTTCACTCGATGCTGAATCCTACTTCCAACTAAATGACACTGATTATTGGATTTAACTAACTTGACTGGACAAGTAACTGATCTGAAGGCTAACTGAGTGGTAATGCTCATGATTTATCTGAAACTATTCTGAAGCTATTGAAACTAAGTAAACAGCTAAATTTTGGGTATCCATAAGCCTGAGGACTCAATAGCAATAACAATAGGACTACATGAAATCTTTTAAACCATGGTAGGAAATCATTATTCACAATTATTCACTTAAGCATCGCATTAAACACATGGGACGAAGACTTTAACATGGGAATGCTTTTTAAACACGAAAAAGATAGCACAATCATATGACAAAATCATAAACTGAGGGTTTTATTTTGAATTTGTATGAACATGATATGGAAGTCACAACATTTAAAACATACTATAATGCACTCCATGTGAAATCAATTGAAAACATAACTTGAAAATTGAATTTCCAAGGTATAGCTAAACATACTTTAACTTTCAATGTGTAAGGGCTCTTTCTTGGAAACATAACAAGGAGTCATTATTCACTCCCTAATCATTTAGGAATTTCATCAAACACTTGAAATTCATAGACTTGAGCATGAGAATAGTCCAAAACATGAGGTGCTAACATAGTTGAAATACTAAAAATTATGGATTTAGGGATTTAACATGCGAATAGCACTATTCAAATGTGTAAGATTTAATTTTAACAACAATTACTTGTAAATATCATGTAAATTGAAATTCATGGGAGTTCATAGATAAAGTTCATAATAACATGTAAAGATCATTCTTTTAAACTTGAAATTTAGGTTCTTGGACTCCATGGATAGAAAGGGCCCATAGATGAACATCTAACATACCTCAATTGACGAATTCTCAGAAGTTATTGAGGGATTTCTTGTGAATTGAACTTAAAACTTGAAGGGGCTAAGGTTTGTGTTCTTGAGAGAGGATGATTTCAATTTGAGAGAATTATGAAAAATAAGGCAAAGATGCTCTTTTGGGACCTAAATCCTGTGTTAAAGTTAGTAGAAAAGACTGAAATACCCCTCTGGACTCTAATTTATTAAGATGAAAACACGCCCAGTGATGCGATTGGCGACGTACTACGTCACTCAACCCAACACGATAAGTGTCGCTTCATGTTGCTGATGCCAATGTGGTACGTAACATGAAGCGGTCATATCTCGTTGGTCCACTATTTTGGCCACCCAAACATAAACGATATTAAAAAAATGCAAAACTCACCCGAAATGAATTATAGATAACCTTGACCATGAATTACCTTAGAAATCAACTTTTTGGGGTTGAGAAGGTCTAGAATAAATTCATCAAAGTTTAAAGGCCAAAGATGAGACAGATTCTTCAGTACTTAGCTAAAATTTTTTTAGGTCTTAGGCCTCTCATGCATACTTTAGGAGCTAAATCGAAAAGGAAATATATGGGGTATTACAATATCTCGCCTTGGGAACATTCATCCTCGAATGAGACTGATTAAGCTGAGAATACTGAGGAACTGAGATTATATACTAATATGTACAACTGAAAATGCAACTAAATCTGAAATATGATGCTTGACTGAATTAATTCGTGAATGCATGAATGATATGGGAATGGCTATAAGGCAGAGATAGGACGAGAGAGTTCACTTATAAGTAATCAATACCTCAAGTTGGATCTAGTTTCATGAATAAAATATGATAGATTTAGGACATTGAAACTTGGGGCATTACTACATCTCCCCCTGGGGATAGTTCGTCCCCCTTAATGATATTGACTTGGTTAAAATACTAAGGAAAGATCGAGATGATGCACGGGACACTTACGAACTGAATCATGTCTGAATATCTGGGATCTAAAATTGAGGCCTAAGGAATAAAGTATCCACAACATGAATTCATCAAAGAAATTAAATATGAGGATATACA
>NW_025838524.1:0-2035 GCF_002878395.1 Capsicum annuum | reverse complement strand
TTTTAAAGGTCGGAATAAAAACATCTAACTCCCAAGAAATACAACCAATGCAGCGTGCAGGCTGTACTCCCTTGCATACATCGAATGTTTACTGACCAGCATAAAATGAATGGTGTGTGCGACATCGTTGTGGGAAAGATACAATAGGTTTGAGCATATAGGGTACTAACTAAATGGTTGGAGCCCGTGTATAAAAAAGAACATGTACAAAGACAGAGACGAACACGATAACAAATTTTCATTTCAAGCCAATTCACTTTACATGTAGTGACAATAATTTTTATGTCTGGCTAAGTCTAATTTTTATAATGCAACAGATTTTATATCTATCGTAACAGATATAGTACCTGTTGTGAAAGATTGATTATTTGTTGGAATAGGTTGGTCATCTGTTGCGTTATGCAGATGTTCCTAGTCTATCTGTCACAACAAATATATGAACTATTGTAATATATAATCTATCTGTTGCAACTGATCGGTAATCTGTTAGAGCAAATCCAAAAAGTAGGAAGACCTGTTATATAATTTCACGTAGATGACCTACATGTTGCATCTCATGTTGCAAAATATATCTAAATCTATCTGATAAGATATGTCGTCTATTACAGCAGATGTATTATCTGTTGTAATATTTGAATCTACTATTCCATTGCAATTAAGTGTTCAAAAATTAAGGATTAATTGTATTTATAGACAAAATAAAATAAATCAAAGCCTTTGGAAATTACATGAAATAACTCAACAAATAAATGAAATGTAAAAAAAATTATTATGGGTACAAACGAACCACTCTATAAATAAATCAACAAGTTAAACCAAAGAGGATAAATTATTACATTGATGGACTCAAGCTATAAAGATCTAATCAATATGGACAAGTTGTTCCTCATCCGGTGCTACGGAATTCGGCTTTGGTCGTCGTGGATCTTTAACGTCGGTTGCGTACGGCTTCTGAGCTTTCTCTTCTTCGTATTTCCATAAAAGAGCAGCATATCTTTTGTGAAGTAATCCGGCATCAAGTCCATCATTTGGTATGTAATCCATCATTTGGTACTTGTAATCCATCGCTCAAATACTCAGCATAGGCGGCAACACAAGGACCACAATCCCTGTGTTATAAAAAAACATATAATCCATATCTTAAAGTTCATGCAAGCGTTGTGAAATTTGTGAAATAAAACTAAATCATGACACTTAAACTTACAGGCTACCAATGGTTTTTTGAGAAATTCCATCAACATATTGTACATCAAATGAATTAGCCATTTTATCTCGGTATGCTTCAATCGTCGACCAATCAGTACGAAACTTTTGATCCAAAAATCCAATCATATCAAGGTAAGTAGGCAATATTTTGGCTAGCTTTAGTATCTCAGACGACTACCCGGAATGTCTCCTTCGCGACATCGAGTCATAAACTCGAATGCGCCTCTCTTTTAGAACGACGACAGCCAACACCCAATGGAATTCATCACCACAATTGATTGGGATGTACACTTCGTCAACCAAATGCCAAGGTAAGCCAGCCAGAATGCTAAAACCTTTGATGATGTTGATTAAGCATTCCTCATTTCGGGAAACTTCCGACTGCTGTTGACAATACCTATCATAGGCATTATTAATGTAAACTTTGTATAAACAATTTCCTATTGTGTATCTGTATTGTTCTTGTGCTTGTAACTTGGCCTTCTTTCAGAGGTAGTAAAAAATGACATCGATGTACTGCACATGTTATCAAACATTTCAGATTACTTGATGAAAAATCAATACGTAGGTGCAATTAAATAAAGTATTAATTAATAGTAATATGTATGGCATTTAAACCTCATCATTCCAGCAAGTTTGGGGCTGTGACATCAAATAGAACCAATTCTTCATTTCGGGATGTGCAACAACAAAGTAGAATATATCAAAACTAAGACTCAATTCATTCACTTTGTAGCACTCGTCATTTTGTTTTCTACATAATTTATATGTGTTAATGTCAGGTTCTTACAACAATAATTGTATAAAACAATATCTATAAAATTGATTT
>NW_025838523.1:0-2535 GCF_002878395.1 Capsicum annuum | reverse complement strand
AAAATATATAAAAAGTTAGTGTGTGGGATTATTAAAAAAAATAAAAATTCTTACGTGGCAAATGACATGACACTGATTTGGCAATGACGTGGTGCGTGTGTAGCGCACTCTCCGTCGTGAGAGTGGTATTCAATTTTGAGAGCTGAAAATAATTCACTTTAAAGATGTTAAGGGGGTAAATAAACGAAAGTTAAGTTTAAGTGCTAAAGTGAGTTGTGGCGACAAGTTCGGAGGGGGGAAAGATGCCTTTTCTCTACTTAAAAACTTTATTTATCATATCATTACGTCTATCTTTAGGTAAAAACAGAAAGTCCTATTTTATTTAATCACCGATTTAGGATGATCGTTTTACTTTTACTTATATCTATCCTACTTTTTTTTTTTATAGTAAATCTTTGTAACTTCACCTCGTACCCTACTTTTTCTTTTTAGTTTCTCATTCAGTGTCTGATACCTGCATTTGAGTCCGACTAATTCAGATCCGCGCTGCGTAGGGTCCATTCGGGGAAGCGCTCCCTACCAAAGATTTTTTCCATTCCCAAATCTCGAACCTGAGATCTCTGATTAAGGGAAGAACAACTCCATTCGCTGCACCTAGTGGTACCTCGTACCCTACTTTTTTTTTTTTTTAATTTTCCATCCGATATTCGGTATCCTTATTGGAGCCCGACTAATTTGATTCGCGCTGCATAAGGCCCATTCCGAGGGGGAGCATTTTTCCATACTCAGACTCGAACTCAAGACTTTCGATTAAGGAAGGAGCAACGACATATCCGCTACACCACATCCTTTAGTGGTACCTCGTACCCTACTTAGTTGTAAATAAGTGATATTATGTAACTATGAAAAGTGATATAACCTATCCAAATATTATACTACTCATTAAAACAATACGATACTGCTACATTATGAAACAATATATAACAATGTTCAAACAGAAAGTAATACTATCAATTTCTTTTTATTGTCGATATATATAACTTAAATTCATATAGATCAAACTTACGCAGTCTCAAGATGAAAAGGAAGAGGGCCATCAAAACCAGGAAGAAACTCAACAAGAGTTGTATTACCATATTGTTGAGGAACACATGCTACAAAATAATATGGTTGAATTATTGTAATAATAATAAGAAGAAAATGATAGAATGGAAGTGGAAAATGGAAACACAACATGAGTTTTAATTTTTCACAAAATTCAATATTAATTAATGGAGAAGGCAAATGAATAAATGGAGAAGGCAAATGCAAGACACGTGGTTTAATTAAGACTTGTCACCAAAAAGAGGAAATTGAGTGTGTCGGTGATGTTTTATCCACAACTTTTATTCATTCAATAATTCTACCTTTTCTTCATTCTTGGATCTCGTTTCTTAATATTGTTACTTTTCCATGCTGCTGTTTTGAATTTGCCAGCCTTTTTCCTTCCTTGACAATTGGCACTCAAAGTGTATAATTAAAAAATAATTTATTCATATTTTAATTTTTATTTTAAATCTTAATTATTATTTTCTGAATAAATAAGGCAAACTCTACCTACTTATACCATGTCAGCTCTTTACCCTTTTTCTCCTTTCAATCTATATACAAAATAAAGGTTTCTGAATATACTAATTTAATTTTTGCCTTTTAAAAATCAGATATTTCTTTTTTTAGACTTAATTTGGGTCCACATGCCACATGTAACGATCTTATTAGTCACTTTTTAAAGACAAGGTGTGTGAATTACACGCACAATATTTTTAACCTAACTGCCATTTGTTAATATTAAAGTGTCTAATAGGTAATAGTCATGGTTGAAGTGTCTAAGTGAAATATTTGAACAATTTTTAACGATCTATCGATGACTTAACTTACTTTTTGGTTTCATTTGATATCGAATAATATCTGTGTTAGGTCTAGAATAACGATGAATTTGCTTTGAAATCTTTCGTGTTTAAAGATAAAATACTTTATAATAAAGATGATTTCATATCCAAATCCGAAATTGAACCTCTTATGAATAATGAAGAAAATGTAACAAAAAATGCAAAATATGTATTTATGAGCAATTTGACCCCACTGCTTTAAATTGTTGACAAAATCAAACCCCACATATCTGAAAGCATTTATTATTATGGTCAGATACACAAGATACTCCCTCCGTCCCTATACACACCTAATTTCGTTCTTTCCTGATATCGTTTTTACCTATTGTTTACCTTATCCTATTGTATACCTTCACCCGTGTGATAATCCCTCCACAAAATGTCAAAAATAACAACCCTTAACTAATTTTGTTTTATCTTAATATTCTAACAACCCACCCAATTAAAATACAACACCTACCTACCCTATCCTGACAAACTCTACCCCACCTCACCACTACCCCCTACCCCACGTGACCCCACCTACCTCACCAGTACCCCACCCTCACCACATATATACACGCACACAGCTATAATTCTGGAGGGGATTTTTTTTTCCTTCTTTGATACATACAATTCTGACTCACTGGAATTGGCATATACTCACACAGATATTCACAAAGACCTC
>NW_025838522.1:0-2163 GCF_002878395.1 Capsicum annuum | reverse complement strand
TACTACCGGACTTAGCTCAGATCATTTCAAAATAAAACCCACAACAGCACAATTTAACAATTCATATCGGGGGCTGTCATGCTACCCCTTTTTCATAATAAAATCAACATGTGGATTTTTTTTCTCATTCGAGTTCAAAAATAACTCCTTCAGGACCAAAAGGTCAAATCATTCAAATATCAAGGTGTGTATAACACATTACTTCACCAAAGATCATAATCTCAAAGAGGGTTTAAATCCCATATATCAACACTTGAGCAAAATACTTCAAGATTCATACTTTATGTAGCAACCATATATAATTCATACAAAATCTGAAATTTTAACTTTAAACATGATATTATCATCAAAGTTCATGGAATTCAACTTCAAGGCATCAAAATATCATAGTTTCTTGAAAAAAATATAATATATAAGTTTCCATCTCAAATTCATAGTAAGCATATAAATTCATGTATATTGTAAACGTAAACATCAATTTGGGCACAAGAATGAAAGAAGACTCTTGTTGAAAACCCCACATACCTTTATGGTAACGGATTCGTTGAAAGATTGGACCCTCAATGTTGATTGTGTAACCCTAGTTGTTTTTATCCTTTAGTGCTCTTGGATGATGAACTGATAATAGGGTTATGATGTGTTTAGGAGCAGTTAAATTCGTAGGGTTATGTTTTTGGATGTGTAAGGAATGTTAAAAGGTTTATTTATCCTTGAAATAACGCAAAATGGAGTGTTTAAGTCACTTGAAATCAATAAATAGGTGCCGCATATGCTATTGCCTATGTTTACATAGGCGCCACATATGCCATCGCATATGCTTTTTAGTGGCCATATGCGATTGGTTAGTCAACGCACTCTACTTCGCAAAGCCATAACTCCTAGCTCAGGTGTCGGATTTTTATGAAATTGGTATCATTGGAAAGCTAATTCAATTCTCTATAATTTTGTGGATAGAAATATGCAATAATACCATACCTTTTATCAAGTTATGCTCATTCAAAGATGACCCTTGCGAATTCAAACACTAAAACTTAATGGATTTTGAAACTCTTAGCTTGTACTACCTTAAGTGACTCATATAACCACACTTAACACATCATAAGCTCTCTAATAACTAGGGAACTCTTGGTGATTTAGGTGCCCAAATATGGTTTACAAAATTGGGTTTTTCGTATATTCGAACAATGGTTCATTTTCCAGCTTAGGAAATGTGGGGCATTATAATATCTCCCCCTTGGGGACATTCATCCTCGAATGACGCTGGGTATATTAAGAGTAAAGAGAAAATGAAGGGTACACAGCTGACAAAACTTGCTAATCTTGCCTCTACTTCATTCTACATTTTGGACACAACAAGAAGTGCGTGACTTATGAAATCACAGCTGAATAGCAACAATAACTACTAAACTACTGCAATTTGGCATAGAAAAGGAATGATTTAGAGAAGAATGGTACCTTCGGCTTGATCGGAGCTTATGGAAAATAGGTGCGGGTACTTGGATCGTATATCCACCTCAGCTTCCCAAGTTGCACCCACAATGGATTGGTTTCGCCATAACACCTTGACCTAGGGAACTTCTTTGTTCCTTAGTCTTCGGACTTGGTGATCTAAAATCTCAACAGGAACTTCCTCATAAGAAAGACTATCTTGTACATCAGGGTTTTCTTTAGGATCTACAACAACACAATCACCAACATGCTTCCTAAGCATGGAGACATGGAAGACGGAGTGAACGGAAGATAACTCTGAAGGCAACTCAACCTCATACGCTACCTTACCAGCTTGGATAAGAACTCTATAGGGGCTAAAATAACGGGGACTAAGTTTCCCCTTCTTCCTGAATCTCTTCACTCCCTTCATAGGTGAAATCTTCAAATACACCAAGTCACCAACTTCAAATTCAAGGTCTCTTCTCCTCACATCAGCATACGACTTTTGACGACTTTGTGCGATTTTCAATCTGTCTCTAATCAGTTTGAATTTTTCCATAGCTTCAAAGACCAAATCAGGACCACTCACGACCGCTTCATCCACTTCAAACCAACCTATGGGTGACCTACATTTCCTCCCATACAAAGCCTCAAATGGAGCCATGCCAATGCTAGAGTGAAAACTATTATTGTAAGCAAACTCTATCAATGGTAAGTGCTTATCCCAACTCC
>NW_025838521.1:0-1083 GCF_002878395.1 Capsicum annuum | reverse complement strand
CTCAAGAGGAAAGAATCTATCCAAGAAAGCATCTTGGAACAATTGCCAAGTCACCGGAGCGGTATCTTTCTCTCTACCCTTATTCCACATCTGCACCCAGTCATAGGCAACATCCTTCAACCGATAAAAAGCCAGCTCCACACTTTTTTCCTCGGTAACGTGCATAATTTGTGTAATTTTCTTCATTTCATCAACATACATCTGCCGGTCCTCACCTACTCTCGACCCATGAAACTCTGGTGGATTCATCCGCATAAAGTCACGAATTGTGCTGCTGCCGAATTATTTTCCTGCGGAGGTGGAGCGTTGGCCTGAGTATTGGCGGTAACTGCCAGGGCTAGTGTCCGAAAAGCTGCCTGAAATTCAACATGGATACCGTCTCATGTAACAGATCAACGGGTTGAGGTTGGTTGTTGTTTCCGCAAGCTCGACGTGGAGGCATTTTCTGTCATAAGAACGCACGAATTAACAGTAGAAGGAAATAGTGGTAAGTATGATAGACTCTTGTAGAAAGAAAGAAATGACTTTTCCTAGAACACCCCACAGCCTCTTGATCATAGGTGTGGCGCGCTACACACCGATGCTCAAGACTCTACGTAACGCGGCTTGTCAGACTCCCTAGGACTCTTCACAACCTTAGGCTCTGATACCAAGTTTGTAACGCCTCGAAATATCATCCCAAGACACCACACGGTGTCCAAGGCTACACGTAGCCTCAAGCTAACCCTTTAAGACAAAACACTACCCTTGGGTTCCAACACAACAACATACATGCTACGTTAAGGATATATATATAAGTACATATCATATCACATCGCACATGGCATGGAATATCGTTAGACTGTACATATATGGAATGTCTATACACAAACCAAACCAACAATACACTAGTCTGACATAGCCTCTATACAGCAAAATCAATGAGCCATTGGGATAAACCCCCAACTGACTCAACAGACCAAAGAGATCAAAAAACAACAGCACCTAAACTAGAAACTTGGTCCTCGAACCATGAGGACTCACCACTGAAGGAACATAGATGCGGCACTCGGATATCACTGTCGCGGCTGCGACTGAGTATCT
>NW_025838520.1:0-1143 GCF_002878395.1 Capsicum annuum | reverse complement strand
GCTTCAATTCATCTTGATCAGTAACGACTTCAAAATTTGGACGTTATATGTGAGTTCAAAATTGAGAGAGTGAATTTTTAAATACATTTTTAGCTTTATTGAAGGCACCACGAGGCCCTCACTATTACATGACCATCTGTCTATCTCCCGATCTATCAACCCTCACTTGACGCTCCAATTCCTCTCGATCAGTAATGATCAAAATTTAAACGTGTTATATATATATATATATATATATATATATATATAACTTTATCTAAGGTATCACGAGGTCTTCTTTCATTTATTACACGACCTTTTATTTGTCTCTCAATCTATCGACCCCTACCTGACGCTCCAGTTCCTCTCTATCAACAACGAATTCAGAATTTAGAAATCATGATAAGTATAGAATTGAAAAGTGTTAATCTTTTTAAGTTTAGAATTGATGATATAATGTGCTGAATGATATCGGTATGATACAACTGATACCCATTTGATACAGTTGATACTCGTCGCCTGAATATAGTTCCTTTGCTGATACAATAAATACTCACGTGATACAACAATTATAGCCATGTTTCATAAATACACAAACTACAGCTACGTTTCATAATTACGTTCTAAACTATAGTTATTTATGAAATTTTCTCATAATGAAATATAGTATTCATTGTAACATGTGTGCGACATGACTTTTTATATATTTAAGTCTTGAAGACATTATAAATGGGAATCAATGTTATGTCAATGTTGACGATTCACAATTTAATGTTGAAACACATGGTTCAACAACTCCAAAAATAATTCAACTTATACAAGATTGCAAAAATATAATTAGTTGTGATTCTCAATATCTTTTAAAATATATATTTGGACCACTAAATTTAATTCCTACCTGCTAGATATATTTAGGTTACATAGTCAAAGATTATAAGTTGAATGGTATATGAATATAGTTTTGTTTTAGCACTTGAAAAATAATATATATTCAAAGCTAAATCTTTGATTGGGACATCACCTAATATACTAGGAGTATTACACTTTACTAACTTATATACAATTAATTTATTAAATATTTCATCTTCTTCTTTCATTAAACATGTATTTCATTCAGCGATAGAGTCAGAATTTAATAAAAAAATATTAGAAAATGTTACATAT
>NW_025838519.1:0-1254 GCF_002878395.1 Capsicum annuum | reverse complement strand
TTTCAAAACTCTAAGTGTATTGCCACCCGAATTTGAAAAAAAAAAAAGTTCCCTTCAATATGAGTTAACAAACATCCCAGAGGTAAAGGTGAGACCAGAATATCCAAAAATACCCACATTCCTTCTAATATAGGCATGGTTAGATGGTGGTGGTAATCATCATTTAGCTCGCGTCTAGATAGTTTGACATCTTTCTCCAGACTATGTCCCGTTTTGCTGCTGAGAAAGAGTTCCACGTCGTGTTGCGTCCTTTTTGAAGTCGTCCGCACCTGTGGTTTTGATTTGAGATTTTCATCCTTTCGGATGCTCTCGACAATTTCTCAAGCAAAAAGTGTTCGTACTAACATAATTCACGAAAGATGTAGGTAGTCTTTTACCATATCTCTATGTGAGTTGTGTCCTGAAAAGTGGAGTCATCTCTTCATAGTACCTATTTGGAATGAAATAACTGGAAACAACAAACACAAAAACCCTCTTGGTTGTTGTATAATTATGATATTTGTCGGTTGAATTTGTCTTCAAAGTGGGGTGGCCTTTTTGGACACCGTCGATACTTTATGCAGAACAGTCTCTACAATCGTGTAATCTTTTGCTGGAGTGTCAACCCTTTTGGTTACCTATATTATTTTTTGTATGTGGAATGATAACCTCTCTGGTTATAGCCGATGATCGATTTATAAATTATCCTTAAATTATCAATCTTTGGATAATCTTGCATATTATTTGACATTGGATGCCAGGCGACTTACATATATCTTTTGAATTTCTAGCTTTTAGGTAATCCTGCACATTATCTGACTTTGGATAAGAGATGGCTTACAGATATCCCTCCAATCTCTAGCTTTCAGGTGTTCTGCACATCATCCGACATTGGATACAATATGACTTATAGATAATCTCTCAAATTGTTAGTCTTTGGGTAATCCTGCACATAATCGATCTTGGATATGACGCAGCTTATAGAGAACCCTTGGACATATCAATTTGATAATCTTACATATTCTCCGGTAAGGATTTAGTTGCGACTTATGGATAACCTTTGAACCATCGATTTTTGGGCGATCTTGCACACTATCCGATTAGGATATTATTGTGGCTTACGGATAACCTATAGGCTATCAACTCATAGGTGATATTTCACACTATCCTATTTCAAATAATATGAATTATAGATAATCCCTTAAATTGTCAATTTCTAGGAAACCTTATATATCATTCATCTTTAGACAACGACTTAAAGGCGTTCCTTCAAAT
>NW_025838518.1:0-2889 GCF_002878395.1 Capsicum annuum | reverse complement strand
TTTGGTTTATGGTATGGTTATCAGTTGGGTTTTGGACGATTAGACATACTTGGGTCAGTCACGGTCATAGACCTATCACAGAGTTTGGAATTGGAACATACTCTATCTTATTATATGCTAGGAATTTAGGCGACTCAAGGTATGCAGTTGGCGGTTGGGTTGGGTATTGGGGTGTGGTCCCTAGTCCTGGTTGGACTTAGGATGCCCATTACGACAAGGCCCTAGTTTGGGTCGTGTCACATAAGGTGACTCTACAAGTTGTAAGTTCGCTCATAACGACTGGGTGGCAATTTTTCAACTTTTAATTAGGTGCACTTTAGACATTTCCCTATTTACCCACTTAGACCCCATGTACATAAAACACCTTGGGGCAATTATTTCCAACTTTTACCATTCACAAAAACCCTCTCAAACTCGCTCAAATCCCTAAGGCAAGAATAATCTAGGGTTTCTCAAAGTTGGTGGCATAACCCAAACTAGGGCCTTGTCATAATGGGCATCTCAGGCCCAACAAAGATCAAAGACCACCCCGTTTGCCAAGCCAACCAACCAAGCATGTACCCTGAGTTAGATGAATTCTAAATATTTAACAAGATAGCGTATCTAACAACACTAATACTCTAGGATATATTCACAACTGTGACCAACCCAACCAAGTTTAACCATACCAACACCCAACCAAACAACCGTAACCAAAACTGTAATAACAACAAAGTCCATAACCAAAATATTCCATAACATAATAAGATAGGATGGAACAATCATAAGTACAGTCACTTGATATCAGCCCCAATACCAATGCCAATACTAAGGCTGACACCACCATCGACACCACCCATACCAACCCATAATATTTCTACAAAGCCTCTATCCAAAAAAAAATAATATCCACTCGGAACATGCCCTCGATCATGGCAAAAACTGATGTCCAAAACTAAACCAATAAACAACATAAGAATCCAAAACAATTAATAAATCCTTCCAAAATATGGAAGCTCACCACTTCAAGTTAGCACAAGATGTATCCAAAATCCAAATCTACTAAGTCGAAGGTATAGTATGAAAAACACCTGCATCATGTGGGGATACAACATTGAAGACGGTTAGTGGTTGGATCACTAGCATGTAACTCAAGGATAAGGATAAAATATTTCCAATATTTCCAAACCAATCAATTAATGCATATAACCAATGCGCACGAGCACACACACGCATACAAATATATATATACTATGTTGGGATAGGAAACGATATTAGCATGAACCTTTGAAACCACTAATATGGGTTGTATAACATGACCATCCTAGAATAATAAGGCACTCACGGGCTATATGGGCCCAACTCTCCCTTAGCTGAAAGGGCCCCAGTATGTCTAGCCACATGAACCAGAAAATATTCATAACTATAATGCGTATATAGGGGACTCAAACCTCCCGACATAGTTATTTGGGGGACTCAAACCACCCTTTTATAAGACACCCACACCGGCTAGTGCGGTTTCTAGTGTTACTCCTTCAGACTCCACTTTCATGGTTCAGCTACATATCCTGCCATTAAGCCCAATTTAAAACCATCATTCCACATACACAACCAATACGTAAATTATTTATCAAGGAATATTGTTGGTATCATCATATCAACGCTACTGTCAATTATACCACACGCCATTATAATTATCATTCAATTGACTTTGGGACTCAAACCTGATGTTGGGTGTATTTATGCACTCTAGTGTTACTATTCTAGCTTATTTAGCCTTGTTTTGAGGATAATTCATGTTCTTAACGTGTTAATATTGATATAAATATGCATTTAAGTGTCCAAGAATGTGATTACTATGTTTAAAGTGTTTTAGAAACAAGTTCGTACTTAATTGAGTCATTTAGAGTTTAATTGAGAAAACTAGTTTTACTAGCTTGAGCTAGTTGCATGTCTAGTTGGTTTTATTTGATTCTAATGAGTTTAATTTTTTTCCAAATGGTTTAAATATGTAATTATGAGTGGAATAACTTATTTGAAAGATACAAAGTTTAATTTGAGTAAGTCAAGAGTCGAAATATAAAGTTGAAAATCATTGGGAATTATCCTAGTCTTAGCTTGTGTTTTGATTCATCGTCATGGATATCGTGTTGTTATGATCTATAATTCATGGTGTGTGATTATGTAGGAAATCTTTTTGAGCTGAATATGGTAATATACTAATGATATAAATGCTGAAAATTCATGGGAAATACACCATGATACAAGGGATGAAAGATAGACGATAAAGACTTAACCAAAATTTTAAACGCAACTTCCAGTGTGTGCGTGCAATGAGCATGTGATGTATGCTCTAGTTCAGTGCTCCACTGCCTTATAAAATTAAAGAAGATGCAATTCCAACTGATATGTGTGATGAGCGTGCATCACACCCTCCATTTTGGTGCACTACTGCATGCGATGCATGCTTTATTCCACAGTTCTAATTTATGGCAAATTCTAATTACACACGGCCTAGACCTTGTATTGTTATTAATATTTTATATACACACATTATTAAGGCGGCTGGTGGGGAATAACTTGGAAAGAGTGTGACCATTTCTAAATCCCACAAGGATTGGGATTAGTATATTATATATATATATATATTTATATATATATATGCATATTTATGAGGCAAAGAAGGACTTGGACAATTCGTGGACAATTTTTGAAGCAGTGGAGATAGCCTAGAACGTTGTGAATTATTTTGGAGGAGCTTCTATTGTTTAGGTTTTATTCTCATCATTCTTTAATTAGTTTTTAATTATCATATCATCTATTCAAATTTTTGGATGTTGATTATGAATATTATCGGCTAAACGCCCTCTTTTCGGGGTTAAAGCCAAGAACATGAGTACTATTATTTTG
>NW_025838517.1:0-1893 GCF_002878395.1 Capsicum annuum | reverse complement strand
TATTTATTCATAGTAGTTCAGAGTCATCTCTAGTTTCCAAGGTGAAAGAGAAATAACACAGGGATGCTATCCTTGTCAAGCTCAAATAGTTCGTTCAGAATCAGAAAGTTGAAGTTTTCTCCCAAGGGGGAGACGGTGTTCTTCGTTGTCAGGGGGCGTCTCTATGTTCCTGGTGTAGATAAATTAATTTCGAAAATTCTTGCAGAAGCGTATGGTGCACGATACTCTATTCATCTATGGGCCGCTAAGATTTACCATAAAATGTGGGAGATCTATTGGTGGAGTGGGATGAAGAGAGATATTGAAAAGTTTGTGGCTAAGTGCTCTACATATTAGTAGGTTAAGATAGATCATCAGAAACCTAGTGGTTCCATGCAAGAGTTCACCATTTCTACTTGGAAATGGGCAGAAGTTCACATGGACTTCGTGATGGGTTTGCCTAGAATTCGTCATCAGCATGACTCATTCTTGGTCATTATAGATAGAATGACCAAGTCAGCTCATTTCCTTCCTGTTCATAGTTCTTATTCCGCCAAGGATTATGTCAAATTCTATATCAGGGAGTTAGTCAAGTTACACGGTGTTCCACTATCTATCATCTCAGACAAAGGTACCCAGTTCACTTCACACTTTTGTAAAGCATTCCAAAAGGGTCTCGGTACCCAAGTCTATATCAGCACAACATTCCATCCTTAGATAGATGGTCAAGCAAAGAGGAACATTCAGACTCTTGAAGATATGCTAAGGTCATGTGCAATTGACTTCATGGGAAGTTGGGATGACTATTTGCCTTTGATTGATTTTTTATACAACAATAACTATCATTCTGGTATTCATATTGCTCCATTTGAAGCTCTCTATGGTAGAAGATATAGATCTCTGATTGGTTGATTCAAAGTTATTGAGGCCTCAATCTTAGGTCCTAACTTAGTATTCGACGCGTTAGAGAATGTTCAGTTGATCAGAGAGAGACTCCGGGCTGCTCAGAGCCAACAGAAGCCCTATGCAGCTGTTCATAGAAAAGATCTCGAGTTAGAGGTCAATGACTATGTCTATCTTAAGATCTCTCCCATGAAGGCAGTGAAGAGGTTCGGCAAGAAAGGGAAACTCAGTCTCCGGTATGTTGGTCCCTTCAAAATTCTTTGTCGCTTCGGCAAGGTAGCTTGTGAGCTTGAGCTTCCTACAGATCTAGCCTCAGTCCATCCAGTCTTCCATGTCTCTTTGCTCAAGAAGTGCATAGGTGACCCAATAATTGTTGTGCCTATTCAGAACATCGACATTCAGAACAGCCTCTCTTATGAAGATATTCCAATCAAAATCGTAGATTATCAAACTTGTAGTTTGAGGTACAAAGAAGTTTCTCTAGTCAAGGTTCTTTGGTGCAATCAGTCTCATGAGGGAGCTACTTTGGAAGAAGAAGTAGATATGCATAACAAGTATCCTTACCTCTTCCCCGCTAATTTAGATCAAGCTCAAGGTAACAGTTCTTCTTAAGGTTATTCAGTTTTGCGTACATGTTTCCAGTATAAACTTGGTACCTATTAACCATTTCATACTCAGTCATCCATTCATGAGTCAGTTGTCCGTGCATCAGATATGCAAGAGTTCAGTATCTTTAGGATGTTAGTCATGAGATCAAGTTTTAGTTCTCCATGTTTAGTTTAGGTTCTATTGTCTTGTATCCCTTCTCAGTAAATTCTCATTCGAGGATGAATGTTCCTAAGGGGGAGATATTTTAATACCCCACATATTTATAAGCTAGGAAGTGAATAAATATTCCTACGTATGAAATCTCCTATCCTGTAATTCATACTTGAGTACATGACTTACAATGAATATCCTAGTCATAGGATAACTTATGATGCATTAAGCATGTTCATATGAGTCACTTAA
>NW_025838516.1:0-1504 GCF_002878395.1 Capsicum annuum | reverse complement strand
ACTCGTATTGAAATTAATAAAACGATTGTTGCAATATTTTCTTATCTCGATTATTTATTTTTAGGTCTCAAAAATTTTACCGTCCAACATTTATAACTCATGGGTCCTACTTGAATACTACACAAAATCGAGAATAGTCAAAGTTATTATTTCTCAATTTGACGCTTCATCAACAAGGTCAGTCTTTCTTTCTCTTTATTGTTAATATTTTGTTTATTTTGTTCTCTCTAATATGGTGAACTAAGAGAATGTTTTGATTAATTGAATTTATAAACATTGTGGCTTCACTAGTCACGTATTTCTTACTTTTCAAATTTCATATTTTTTCACATAGACATATATTAATGGCTTAGTAACCAAATTTATGTTGGGCGTTATTTTTCCTCAAAAAAATAAAAGTTTGCATTCTTACTCATTTCTTATCTTTAACTTATTAAATTTATTTTATAATTAATTTCCCACATAGCATATGAATTTGGTCAGGACCTACATTGGTAGACCTGGAAAAGTTCCAAACACCTTTCTTTTGTGACAATTTCAATCTTTACTGGATGTTTTTATTGGATAGATAAAAATAAATTAATTTGACATTAATTTATGGTAGAATGGTAAACTAACGCACCTTAATTCATTAGATGTCAATTTTTCTTTTTTAAAACCATCCTAAAGAGAGTTCTCACGTTAAATTTCGTGTTTTCCAAGAAAAATGAGGCGCGACATATGCAAGGCGTATGTAGCACCTCATTCACATCTCAATACCATTAGCATCTCATCATCATCATCATCATTATCATCAATATTAATCTTAACATTATCATAATCATGATCTCAATATTATCAATTTTCTTATCAATAATATCATTGTCATGGTCTTACTATCATGGTAAATATCATTAACTCATATTCACAAAACCATCTCAAATCACCATAAACATGTTTGAATGTGCAAATGCAAATCAATAATCAAAAGTAATGCCTGACGATAATTAAAAATACTTAATTTATATATAAGCATAGAGTCTAGAAAGTTTAGTTGTTACAAATAAACCATAACCTACTTTGATTCCCTGCTCGAAATTACCTTTAGGCCATTAGCACAATCTTGTCTTTCCCTTCCATTCCACGTTGTTCTTTATCTATAATAACAAGTTTCAATATTCATTTAAATTATTTCATCCTTAACTTTTAGGGATCGATAATGAACAATTTCAAAGATAAATTTTCCCTAGTAC
This sequence comes from Capsicum annuum, assembly GCF_002878395.1. Classification (NCBI taxonomy): domain Eukaryota; kingdom Viridiplantae; phylum Streptophyta; class Magnoliopsida; order Solanales; family Solanaceae; genus Capsicum; species Capsicum annuum. Next base: position 272 of record NW_025838516.1, on the reverse strand, counting down.
ATCACTCTAGGGTTTTCTACCATTTAAACCACACGAATTCTATGTTATTTAACATGACCAATCTTAATTTACTCTAAATAGTATTTTCTAAACTGCTAGGATCATGAACAATATATTTTAATCATATTCATCAATTTATCTTCAGTTATTAAATTAGGGTTAAACCCCAATTACTACCATGAATATGATTCTAGCAGTTTTTAATAATTTTTTAAGTAATTCAAGTTTAAAATATTAAGGAATCTTACCTCAAAAAATGAAAATTCAAAATA
>NW_025838515.1:0-1009 GCF_002878395.1 Capsicum annuum | reverse complement strand
CCTTGTGTTCATATGTCAACAGCGGATAGAAGCAAAACTCAGCATTTGGCAGACAACATAACATATATTACTCTCCATCACATTTATAAAAAGTAATACTATGACTTTACATCACATTTACATCCATTCGTGTTGCATCCAGTTTGATGTAAATGTTATTCGTGTTACATCCAGTTCTCCCTATCTTGGAGCTGGATCAAACTACAATAACATAGGTTTTAAGATGTTTCATTAATTGAGTCACACGTATCAACGTGTAACAAGACCAAGATTTTTTCTGGTGTAAAACTATGTATTCAGAGGTATCAAACTACCAAACAAAATTGAATTTTTCTGAAAACGTTGGTTGGAAATCACCACTATTATCACCAAATAGGATCACTACAAACATGTCCAACTTTAATATAGTAATACCGAATTTTGTACCGAACCAAAATTTAATTTACCGATTATCGAATTACCGAACCGAAGTTTAATGGTATGGTATTTGGTATCTACTTTCAATTACCGATTATCGAATTACCGAACCCGAATTATGAAAATACCGAACCGAATACCGAATGCCCACCCCTAGTTGGTATTATGAAGATGATGATGTTGGGTTTCTTGTTTTTTAAAAAAAATTTATGTATATATATATATATATATAGTGGGTCCTTTTTAAAAAAAAAGAATTTCACTCAGCTTTTTTTTTTTTTTGGCCACGTCAGCCTTAAGGGATGAATTTAATTCACTTTAAAGTTGTTAAGGGGGTAAATAATTGCCCGATTAGTTTAGGGTCTAAAGTAAGTTTTGGCTACAAGTTCGGGGGGTTTGATTTTTTTTCTCTTAATAGGACCCTTTGGTGACGCTTAAGTTCACGCGCCGGACCGGGGCATGGACCTTTTCCGGTACTTTTTTGGAGAAAAGTTTACACTGGAGGGTTGCAAGTACATTCCGAGTACACCCATTTACTCTCCTTTGAATTCAGTACTTCGAATGAAGGAAATAATCTATGATTTTCGGACTG
>NW_025838514.1:0-11199 GCF_002878395.1 Capsicum annuum | reverse complement strand
CTCTTTGATTTTATTATTATATGAGTTCATTGGATTCATATTGGAAACTTTTAATATTGTATGTAAGAGATGTTTTTTTTTTTCAGAGTTTGAATACAAGGATATTGAATAGACAATTAATGTATGAAACTCGATTCTATCTCTCATAGCATGCAATTTGTTTATATTGTAATTGATTCGGTAAGCTACGTATTTGGCGCCTGAAGAACTCTATTCAATCCTCCACTAGCCTATAGCTCTAGTCACTACTTTCACTAGGACTTGGATGTAAGCTGCAAAATTTCTAATTATGAATGGATGTTACGTCCCATCATACTACGAGCTTTTTGATTATTCCAATTATAGGTAGGTTCAAGATTTAATCTTTATGAATTTAATCTATAAGATCTTCAACATTAAATCCATTGCAAGTATTTCAAGTCATGATCTCAAACCTATTCTTCATCTCTTGATTTGATTCAATCCACTTTTCCTGTTTTCTCCAACGCACTCTTGTATACTCAAATCAGCACTTTAAAGTTAAATTAGGATTAGAAAATTTATTCCTATATGAACTAGTGCAAACAAATCTTAATTCTAAACATGAATCAAATAAATACCAAATATAAAATCCTAAACAACTAAAAACTTTCTTGATGGCTCTCTTCTCTATCGGTGCACGCCAACCATGGGTAAGAGGGCTCGACTGCCATCTCAGAAAGCAAAAATGGTGCAGGAAACTAAATCGATACAGGAGGCGAGGCGACGAGGAACTAAATTGGCTGTTGGAGTTAAAATTGGCACTATCTCAATTGCAATTGAGAGGAAAAGCAATGGAAGGGTAGAATCCCTAAATTCGGATTCAGAGGAGTCAATCTATGGAACAGAACAAGCTGATCCTTCGAAGACTTCGTCTATAGATCCAGTGCTACTTAAAGCTAAGCAAAAAGAAGCTGAACTACTAATGCGGAAGTTGTTACTAGGTAGATACAACACGAAATGAGGGAGAGAATAGAGATACTTAGAGACTTAAAGAGAGCACAGAAGTGTAGCACTTTGATACAACAGTTGTGTACTTAGATGTGGTGATTCCTTGAGCTCTAGCTGTTCTCACCCAGAGCACTGGAGGCTCTTTAGGTTGTAAACCTTGTTGTTTGTTAATAGTAATATTTTACATTTTTTTTACCAAAAAAAGAAGCTGAACAACAATGGTTAGATGTGGTGCTGGATACTAGCAGTCAACGTTCCGATCTGCCGAGCACAGGAAAGAAATCATGCGCAGACATTGTTAAAGAGGAAATTTCAGATAAAAAGGGATCAATCTGGGATAATTTTGATATAGGAAAAATGGTAAATGCGGGTTTTAAGATGGATTATGTAGCACCTACTAAGCAAAGTGAGTCTGTAATTAGTGAAATTGAGCTGGATGATATAAGTTCAGAGGTTGAATATTGGAAAAACTCTATAGTATGTTATGTATTAGGGGCTCATCCCCCCATATGCTGTGATTAAAGGATTTTACAAAGGATGTGGGGTAAACATGGGGTGAATAAGGTGATAATGCTGAAAAATGGAGTAGTTCTAGTGCGATTTGACAGTGCGATCGGTAAAAATGAGGTGATACGAGGGGGTATATATCATTTGATAGTAAGCCATTCATTATTAAAGCTTGGACTCCAGATATGGAGTTTTCTCGAGAGGAACTATACAAGGTTCCATTTAGATCAAGTTACTGATAAAGAAATGGACCTTGGCCTAACTCAACCTTAAAAGCTAGCTCATGAGGAGGAGTATTCCCCAAGTTCTGATGTGGGATACTTAACACTCCCCCGCACGCCCAGGCTAACTGGAGCGTAGACAGCTGATGCCATGATAAAGAAATGGACCTTGAGCCTAACTCAACCTCAAAAGCTAGCTCATGAGGAGGAGGATTGCCTAAGCCTTATAAGGAGACCAAGGACCCTTTCCTCTTCTGATGTGGAATACTTAACAGTCACCAGGACTAAAGTTCAAGTATTAGAGTCAAAAAGGCTTGAGTAAGATAGGAAGATTAGTAGGTAAGCCATTAATAGTAGATAGTAACACTGAGAAGAAAGCAGGGTTGAATTTTGCTAGACTATTGATTGAAGTGGAGTTGAATGCTAAATTGCCTGACACCATTATGTTTAGAACTGAAAAAGGTCACCTGATTGAACAGAATGTTACCTACATATAGAAACCAATCTTATGCAATTATTGTGATAAGTATGGTCACTCCGTGGATGTTTACAGGAGGAAGAATAGATCAAAACAACCTAATCCAGTTGAACAACAAATACAACAGAAGGAGGATCCTCAAGTGCAGGTTGAAGGTGAGAATAGGCCTGCAGAAGTAGTGATAAATGAAGGAGACCAGCAGGTGAAACAACAACAAAAACCAGCTCAGAAAAGTTCAGGAAATAGAAATCAGAAAGATGAAGTTGAATGGATTACTCCAATGAGATATGGCAGAATTTCACAAACAAAAGACCAGCAAATTTGTAGTCACAATACGTTTCAGGCATTGTACAAACCAGAAAACAAGCATGTGGGTCAAGGTTCTGCTGGTAATGGTGGAAGTACTACCATTCTGAACAATGAGAATGGATGGTATCTTAAGTTGGAATGTTAGGGGGCTGAATAGCACTAATAAGCAGAAGAAGATAAAGCTCCTTTGCAATAAGGAACAGGCAGGAATAATTGGTCTGTTAGAGACCAAAATAAAGGCTAAAAGTATGGATACTATGGCTAAAAAAATGTTTGGAGGCTGGCTCTATATTACCAATTTGGAACACCACTATAATGGAAGAATCTGGCTTACTTGGAGGCCAGATTTCTATCAATTAATCCCAATCAGTATGGCTGCACAAGAAATCACCTGCTCTACCAAATATATTCCATTACAAACTTCATTTACAGTTACTTATGTATATGCTTTCAACACCAAAGGGGAAATAAGGAGGTTATGGGAGTACGTTAAAGAGGTGCATGGTAGAACCAGTCAACCCTAGATACTATTAGGAGATTTTAACTCAGTGTTGCATGATGGGGATAGAATTGAAGGAAATTCGGTGACATAGATTGAGGTTATTGATTTTGCAACATGTGTTGAAGAATGTGGCTTGATAGAGTTATCATATCAAGGAAATAAATACATTTGGAATGACAGGAGTGTTGATGGGAGAGTGTTTTCAAAAATAGATTGGGTATTCATTAATCAGGAGTGGTTGGATACTATGCCTTCTGGTAAAGTTGTTTTCTCACCTGAAGGCATCAGTGATCACTGCCCTATTTAGGTGAAGTTTATAAATAAAATGTTAAAGGAAAAAACAAGGCATTCCAGTATTGCAATAAATGGGGTGAACACCCTCTCTTTTTGAGTATAGTGAGAGAAAGTTGGGAAGTGGCCATACAAGAATGCAAAATATTTCAAGTTGTAAAGAAGCTAAAACAGTTGAAGGCAAAATTGAAGATGCTGAATAAATTTTATAGCAGGAGCATTGTTGATGAAGTAGAACAGGATAGATTAGCTCTCAAGCAAGCTCAGTTACAGCTGCAGGTTAATCCAACGTGTGTAAGGGATCAACAGAATGAGAAAGAGTTATATGTAAAGTTCAGGAAGTCCTCATAATTAGCCGAGGTATATTTGCAGCAGATCAGCAAAGCTACATGGTTGAAATTAGGTGATGATAATACTAGATACTTCCACTCCATTGTAAAGCATAAAAGGTTGAAGCAAGCTACAACATAGTTAAAGGATGAGAAAGGAAGCATAATTCAGAGAAAATTGCTAGCATATTTCTGAGGTACTATGAGGATTTACTTGGTTGGAAAGAACCTGGAATACTTAAGGCAAGATCATATATTCTTGGTAATGGAGAAGTACTAACAGTGGACCAACAAATAAAGTTAACCACTCCCTTTACAACAAAAGAGGTGAAGAATGCTTTATTCTCAATAGCAAATACTAAAAGCCCATGACCAGATGGATATGGAGTTGGATTCTTCAAAGCGGCATGGATATAGTTGGACCGGATATAATTGAGGCTACCCTTGAATATTTCTAGACCGATAAACTATTGAAACAATTAAATTCCACTAATATTGCACTGATTCCTAAAGTTGCTAAACCTGAGTTAGACAGTCAATATAGACCTATCTCTTATTGTAATATGATTTACAAATGTATATCTAAGCTACTTTGTAGTAGGCTAAAAGGTGTTGTAGAACATTTAATGTTAAACAACCAGGCAATGTTTGTCCAGGGCAGATCAATGTTGCATAATGTGTTGATTTGTCATGATCTACTTAGACAATATTGCAGGAAAACCTAACCTAGATGCTTAATGAAGATTGATCTAAGGAAAGCTTATGATATAGTTGATTGGGAATTCCTAGAGGAAGCACTAAAAAGGTATGAGTTTCTAAAGAAGTTTGTACACTGGATTATGGTATGTGTTACTGCAACAAAGTTTAGTGTGAAGGTAAATAGTGAAGGACATGGTTGCTTTGAAGGCAAAAGAGGGATTAAAAAAGGTGATCCCATCTCACCCCTGCTGTTTGTCTTAGTTACGGAGTATCTTTCCAGAACATTAAAGTGTATGAGTTTACTGTCAACATTCAGGTTTCATCTAATGTGCAAGACCTTGCAGCTCACACATATCATCTTTGCAGATGATCTGATGGTGTTCTGCAAGGGAGAAAAAGGACCAGTCATTAAAATCAAAGAAGCTCTAGCTCATTTCAGTGCCGTTACAGGGCTAGTTGCAAACATGAAAAAGTCTAATATCTTTTTAGCTGGCATGGAGGAGAATGTTAAAACTCAACTAATGTCCTTGACTGGATTCACATAGGGTACTCTTCCTATAAGATATCTCGAATTACCTCATTCCTCTAAGAAATGGTTCAAACTAGATTGCCACCTGTTGATCGAAAAATAGTGCAGAAGATAAGAGCTACTTATGCAAGAAGATTGTCATATGTAGGAAGATTGCAAGTAGTCTTTGCAGTATTGTCTTTAGTACATAGCTTTTGGGGTTCAATTTTCATCTTACCTTAAAGTGTGGTAAAAGCAGTAGATAGCAAATGTAGAGCGTTCTTATGGAGAAATACTGAAAAAAAGAGAAAAATACCTTTAATTGCTTGGAGAAAAGTCTGTGTTCCTAAGAAGTACGGGGGTTTAAATATCAAGAAGTGTGGTAAGCGGAATGTGGCTTCAGTTGGTAAGTTACTGTGGCAAATAGTGCAAAAGAAAGACAACTTATAGGTAAAATGGGTACATTGTATATACATAAAGGATGATCTCAATGTGTAGGCACATAAACCTCCACAAGATAGTAGCGGGTATTGGAGAAAGTTGTTGTCCCTCAAGGAATGTATGAGAAGCTGGTATGTGCAAGATAGATATATACTCATCGCAAGATATTACAAAGAGCTATCAAGCCATGTTAGAGAATCAAGTGAATATGGGCATAACTGATCTTATTTGGAATGCAATATCACTCCCCAAGCAGAGATTCATCCTCTGGTTAGCTGTGCACAGCAAGTTACTAACAAAGGAAAGATTGATCAAGATGAATATCCCTGTTGATGAGGTTGTGTGTTGTTTGTGTGATAAAAAAGATCTTGAAATCAATCACCATCTGTTTGTCACTTGCAGTTGGTTCTGTGAAGTCAGAAATGAAATGATGCAGTGGACAGGTATTAAGTTGCCTGCTGTAGGGATCAAACAAGTGCTAGAAGTTGTAAAGAACAGGCATTGGAGAAAGTTTGTGAAGGAAATTGTTGCTGCTCTAATAAGTGGAATGGTGTATTATGCTTGGCGTGCCAGAAATTGGAGATTGTTCAAGAAAATCAATATTAGTCCCAGCGATGCTGTTGCAAGGATTAAATATGAAGTGGTGGCCAGAATAGATATCTTCAAACTAGCTCAAAAATTTATTAGGAGTAGAAGTTTTCATCCAAGATTATGTGTTTAGTGTTTCTAGTTTATGAGGCCTGATGCTTGCCACATGTGGTGGAAGGAAAGGTGCTCTTGTTGGTTCAATGGTATTCACCTTGTTTACCCAAAAAAAAAAAAAAGTTAAATAGAAGCGCAATTAACATTTAAAGTTTATTATTTATTTTTTTCTAGAACAACCTCATATGCTAGCTAGTAATTGAGTTTTGAATTCTCATTTTCTACATATTTAATAATTTTAAACATTAAATATAGATACATTTTTTATATTAAAACCACTAGATTTCATCGAACTCACGTTCTGTATACTACCTTCACCCGCAAGGTTAAAATAATATCTATAATAGACTACTTTATTTTAAATTTTTTAAATTTAAAATATTTACTTAATCATAAAATTATATTTTTCTATCTAAAATCATATATGATATTCTCTTTGCCGATCGATTAATTTAAATTTAGATAGAAAATTCCATTTTTGGATGATAAAACTTCACCAATAAACTTGAGGTGAAAAAAAAAAAAAAAGAAAGTTTGGGCCAAAAAGAAAAAAAAAAATAGTTCTCACGTGTTGAGATGGAACCCACAGAAATGAATCGGCTGAGACCACCACCAAGCACAAAATCACACCTTAAAAAAAAATTACCAATTTTTTTAAAAAATTTCATGTGATGTTCGATATTTATTTTAAAGTGAATAGGCACAAGCACTTACAACTATTTGTGAATATTATGTAGCAATGAGTATATGATACCATCTTGTTTCATCACGACATCAATCTTAAGTTAATTATAAAAAAATGTGTTTAGACGGGGTAATAGGAACTTCGGATAGAGTTTAGGGTTATACTTGTGCCTTATCTGTTAGAAAACTTAGAAACTTTTAAGTTCATTTGATGATTTGTTTGTTTTCAGACTTCATCAGTGACTGCATTCTTGGATTCCATTAATCAAATCACTGTGTAAAATGGCAGACAGGTAAGACCCCATTGAAATTGCATCCCATACTGTTCTAATAATCTTGGAATTTGATTCTTCTTTCTATTGGTGAACTTTCAAAATACTTGTTTAGCTGATTTCTTTCAAACTTACTATTTCTCAAATAAGAGGTGTTCTAACAATCATGGTTTGCCGAACATTAAGCGGTCCAAAGGTAAGATTATAACAAATTCAGAAGTTTGATTGCCTTTTGTTCTTTTTCCTTTTTAGACTTTAGCGTCTTTCGAGGCTTTCTTGGTTAGTCTCCACATGACGATTGATTATTTGGGTCCTAACAATAAACATGTCGTTATTGAATAGACAGGAATAAGCAATACTACAAACAAAAGAAAATAAGAACACACAGATTTTATGTGGAAACCTTTGACGAAAAAAACCACAGGTAGAGGAGGAGAAAATTCACTATATGGAGAGGAGTACAAGGAGGAGACAAAAGTCTCAATGGCGTATATCAAAAAACACCAAAAATAACCCACTAAACGTATTTATATAATACATGCATACAAATAAATCCTAAGCCCAAAAACAACCCACTATCGGCCCGATTCCTCCGCTACCACCACAGACCCCCCAAAAATCTCAAACATGGGTCGCACCGTGAAATTTTCATGCCGGATCAATTAAATTCAGGTCACAAACTCTAACGCATGTCATAATATTTGTGTGAATATAAAAGCTTTTAATTAAGAAATTATAAGAATGTTAATATTATTTTGACGATGTAATAAGAAAATAGTGACAAACAAAATGAAACGAAGGAAATAATATAATGTGAACAAAGTATTGAGAGTTTGATTAAGAGTAAAATATCTAGTACCACCTGAGCTATGACCGAATTTTCTACAACACACTCCAGCAACCTCATAGGAGTCCTATTACCCCTTGAACTAAATTTTAGCGTATTTTTGTGAACCTTGTTAGCTGACGTGACACCTTTGATGTGGACCCCATTTTATATAATAAAGGTGCCACGTCAGTACAAAAGGGGTGACAAAAATAAGCTAAAATTAGGTTCGGATAATAGAACCCCTGTAAAGTTGAAGTGTGTCGTAGCAACTTTAATCAAAGTTCGAAGGGTACTGGATGCTTATCTCTTTGATTAACTTACTTTTCCCTTTCCTTTTATACTTATGGTAGACAAGCTGTGAGGACCCATTGCTTCATCCTTTTACTTTCAAGACTTTTTGTAAACACTATGCATGGTTTTTTTCTACAAGTTTTTTCAATGCTAAAATTATTTTCTTCACTACCCCCAAGCCAAACATCTCCCAACAATTTAAAGTTGTTGGATGAATAATAAAGCAAGCAGAAGATATTTCCATCAAGTTAAAAGGTTAGTCTCTAATAGTGTTTAAAAAAAAAATAATTGATACATTGATATCTTCTGAAGTAGGATTGTGAAAGTTGAATAAAAGGACATTAAAAATCCGACTAAATCTTTTTGATCCCACAGATAGATTACTTTCACAATATTAGCCTTGTGCATAGAGTAACAATACAAAAATATACTACTCTACGGATAATAAAAGGAACTGTGGAAGGGGGAGTTTGGATTAAAAAGGACAAATAAGTTGTCCAATTAAGTGGGAGTCCTCCAAGTTTTTTAAATTAGGTGGGAGGGACAACTTTTTTTTGATTTCTTTTTTTAAGTTTTTCCGTCCAAATAACTTGTCCCAGTTGTTGAACAACTTTGGTAGTCGTTCGACAACTTTGCGAAGTTGTTCAACAACTACCAAAGTTGTTTAACAACTGTGCGAAGTTGTTCAGACAACTAATGTAGTCGTCCAACAACTATCCCAGTTGTTCAAAAGACTTAGTTTTTTTTTTAATAAACTTGCGGGACCCACTTATCCCCTTTTCTTAATCGGAAACTTGGGAGGATCTTTTGACTCATTTTTCTCTGTGGAAAGAGATGATTAGTAACAATAAAAGGTCACAAGGAGAAAAAAAAAATATAAAGTGGAGTTATTTTTGAACTTTTGTGAGTAATTTGGAGTGGAAACAGTATTTTGGTATTATTCAAATTACTGAAAATTCCTGAATTTTATGGCAAAACGTAACACCCAAAAAAATAAAGTAAAGCATCGAATTCTCATGAACTATGATCAAATTTGCTGCGACACACTCCAACTTCACGCGGGCCCTATTACCCTCTGAACTAAATTTTAGCGTATTTTATCATCCTTTTTATCTGACGTGGCATCTTTTGTCAATCTTTTTAGCAGACATGACACCTTTAACGTGCGCTCCATTTTATGTAATAAAGGCTCTACGTCAGCCCAAAAGGGTGATAAAAATATGTTAAAATTGAGTTTAGGGGTAATAGGACCCTTGTGAAGTTGAAATAAGTCGTAACAACTTTGATCATAGTTCGGAATGATATTAAATGTTTATCTCAAAAAAATATAGTATATATTGCAGATTATTGTTCCCACTTGAGAGTATGATTAATGGCAGACAAGTGAGGCCATTGCTTTATGCTTTTTCTTTATAGACTTTATTGGAAATACTATGCATCATTTTCTCCCTAACATTCAATGATTTGTTCTCTCTCTTCTAATTTTCAGTTTTTCATTTTTGAAGCTAATTGTTTTCTTGAGAGTACTCAAAAACACAGAGTAACAAAGCAACTATATCAGAATTTTCATCAAGTGATAAGGTTAGTCTCTAATAAACTTAATTTGTTTAATTCTGGTATTAAGATCTATAGAAAAAATTGAGAAAGTAAACATAGAATATAATTTACTTATTTATATTTGTACATTTTTTGCTACTTTATTCTCCTGATAAACTTTTTATATGAATTTTATACGTTAGATCCTGAGATCTTGAAAGGAAGAAAACTTGAAAGGCACTTACAGTCATGGAGAATGGAGGACAAAGAGAGAAAGGAGAAGCTAAGAACTTTATGGTATGTCATACTCGTTTTCTTAAAAATAAAGATTGTTTTACTAACTTACCCTTAATAAATACCTTTAAAAAAATTAATTATTTACTCCCGCTGTCCCATATTAGTTGGTGATCTTACTAAAAATAGTTATCCCGTATTAATTGTCCACCTTAGTAAATCAAGAAAGTATTGCCGGAAACCCCATTACGGTATATCTTTCTTAGCTATATATATATATATATATATAGCATAGCCTAATTATACAAAGTTGATACTGAATAGAATGAATATCAGAAAATTTCCACAATGAATTTCTTTTAGATTTCTACAAAAAGCATTAATTAATTTTTTTAGATTCTGTTCTTGTAATTAATTCTTTTTTAAAGCATTCACACTTGTTCGTAAAAGTATCCAAGAAGTTTTTTAAGGGCTGAATTAGTAAAATTTCCTTTTTATTTATGATTTCTTAACATGTGCGTACAAAGAAAAATGACCAACTAATATGGGACGGAGGAGATAGTATAACTCATTAGTAGTTTCTTGAAAAAGATATAACTCTTTAGTAGTTTCGCGAAAAAGATGTAACTATTTTGAAGCCGTTTGTTGATTAGGTAGAATTCTTTTATTTAAAGAAGGTGAAATTAGTGTTATAAAGTTAAATTGTTCCAACGTATAGAAGCCCGCCATTCTTTTTGAGATTGACTAAAAGGAAAAGTGGGTCATTTAAATTGAGATACAGGGAGTAATTCTGAGAAAGTATAATTCAACAGAGAGTCAAATTTTTAGCCGTAAAATGTTGGAGTCACACATCGGTGAGTTAAAGGGTCCTTGGTCTCCTTAAATGGTCTTGGGCAATCCTCTCCTCATGAGCTAGTTTTTGAGGTTGAGTTAGGCCCAAGGTTCATTTCTTTATCATGATATCAGAGCCAGGCCCACTCAGTTCATTGTTTCCGATGTTGGGCCCTCTGTCTTATATTGTCCATGCTCCAGATGGACATCCCTGGGCTTGCGGGGGGTGTTGGAGTCCCACTAATTGGTCTCCTTATATGGTCTTGGGCAATCCTCCCCCTCCATCTTATATTGTCCACGCTCCAGATGTCCAGCCCTGGGCTTGCGGGGGTGTTGGAGTCCCACTAATTGGTCTGTCTTGGGCAATCCCCCATGAGCTAGCTTTTGAGGTTGAGTTAGGTCCAAGATCATTTCTTTATCATAAAAAAAATAACATGTGAACAATTATTTTAATTTCTTTCCAAAAATGTATTTCTTAAGTAAGAGAAAAATTTTAAGCACCAAAACTGTTGATAAACACACAATCGTACAAAATCAATGTATAAACTCAATTTAATGACATCAAT
>NW_025838513.1:0-3190 GCF_002878395.1 Capsicum annuum | reverse complement strand
AATCTCTAACTTGTCCATAATTGGGATTAGTGATAACTGTAACCTTTCTGTTTTGGTTTGTGAATAACTTATACTATACACAATTGTGAGTCAACACGCAAAAGAGATATGGTTGCCATGTATGCTTCTTGAAAGTTCGTTTAAGGGTATTTTAGATATTTTATCTTTTTCTGCTCGAAGTTGCTGTACCTGCATGCTACATATGCACGTGGGTTTTCCATTTTTTGGACAACAAACCCTTGAATAGGTTTGGTTTACTTTAAAAAAAAATAAAAAAATAGCTGCACTGTAGCTTTCTATTCAAGTGGGTCCCACTTGTTTTCTTTAATTGTCTCAGTGGTTCCTGTTTATTTGTGCCAAATTTTTTTTTTGGGAAATGAATATGGGATGATCATTTTGAAAATTGATGTAAGTTGATTCAATTTCTTTTTTTTTTTAGTTATTTAGCTCAATTTATAAGAATTAAGTCAGTCGATCACATCACATGCAGTCTTTATATCAAATTGATATTTTATTATATTAGATAGATATATTTTTATATTTAATTAATACTTTTTTATATTAAATTAATATACTTTTATACCACGTCAATATAATATATATACCAAATAAATATATCATTTACAAAGAAAATCTATGTAAGCATATATAGTAGCAATACCAAATTGATATAGTAAATCAAAATTAGTAAGTACGAACATAATTGATACCACAAAAAAATTATAGTAATAGTAGTACATAAAGTAACAAAAAGTAGTTAAAAATCATATTTTCATCAATTATTACTTTGATTCAGTTCATTCTTTCTCTTTAATGTTTTTTGTATTTCTAACCTCCTCTTTCTATCTTTATTTTCTCTTCTTTTTTTCTTTCCTTCATTACTAAGTTGTAAACACCAATATGATGAAGTATGTATTTATCCTTGAGTTGATGTTGTATTTATCCTACTAAGAACAATCACACGTTCAATAAGAGGTTAACCAGCCATGGAGTACATATAAAAATTTATGCTGCTACTTGAAAAAAAAAATTATAAGAAGCTAATTAAATGCAGATTTTTGGAGATTCTATACAAAATTTATGGAATGAGAAAGATAAATTGAAGTATCGAAAAAAGTTAAAGGAACAGAGATTTCGGAGTTTGATTTGAAAGGAAATTGTGAATGAAAGAAAAGAAAGAAAGGGAAAGTTACTTCAAGGATGTTTTCGATTTTGTTCAAGTGATAGTAAAGGTTGGTTAGTGAAATTACTTTGTGGCTATGTATGAGGTAATTTTGAGTGCTATTTTTGTGGTATTATTTTACCTTTAGGTGCTATTTTTATCTTTTGCCTTTTTTTTAAAACTAAAAATTTACACAAATACACAACTTATATTTTTAATATTACAAAAAATTTTAACTCCCTAAATATATTACAAAAATCTCAACATATACACAAAATGTTATGTATATGTCAGCTATATTATGTATATTAATAGAGAAAGAGTAAAGTAATTAAAAAAATGGGAGAGCGTGTAATTACCCCCAAAAGGGTTGGTATTTATGTTATTTATAATTTTTTCTAACTAGATAATGAATGGCCCGTTTCACAGGCCTAATATTACAATTGTAAATATATTTATTGATATTTAATTAATTTATCAAAAAATTAAATAAATATTTTTAAATAAAAATATAAGCACAACTCAAATAGAGCAAATAAAAAGGAATGAACAGAGTATTATATAGCTTATTTTTAAGATTACAAATCTCAATTTCTATGAAAGCTTACATCTATAATTTAAAAAGTGTGAAGACTTTTAGAAAAATGATTTGAACTTTTTATCCTTCGTTAAAAGACTCTTCTTTAGACAAAATCTTCTTTTCACTATTTTCTAAATTTATTATTTAATTATTTTTTATTATATTAATTAGAATTTCAAAAATATATGGGACTTCTAAAATATATGGTAGGAGAGAGTATGATTGATGCGCATCTAACTTGATTCGATTGCATGTCTAGATGGTGGATGCTTGATTTTCTAACCCTCAACTTTTCATTATTTTTGTCAGCATAATAGAATTTAACATGTGTGTGTGTGTATATATATATCTTTTTTGTTTTCATTCAAAAATCATTCTTTAGGGTCAAAATTTTCGCTCAGACAAAAATTAGTTTGATCAAAATCGAAACTTTGTGATCACTATTATATTTTTTTATATAGTGTACAGGTCGTAGATGAATGTCGGTTGGCTTTGAAGAATTTCTTGTATAAAGGTTAGGTTTAATTGTATTGTTTTGATATCTTTATTATCTTATTGTTTTATTTTAATTTACAGTTGCTAGATGAATGTGGGTTGGCTTTGAATTTTTTTTTAGGCAAATGTTAGGTTTAATTGTATTATCGTAATATCTCTATTAATTTATTATTTTGTGGTAGTTTATATTTTGTGGATGAATCTCGATCGGCTTTGAGAATTTTTGTGTGTAACATTGCAGTTTAATTGTATTGTTTTGATATCACTTTTTATCGTATTATTTTGCTGCAGTTTATAGCTGATAGATAAATGTTGGTCAGCTTTGAGGATTATTTTAATGTAAAGACTAGGTTTAATTGTATTATTTTGATATCCCTATTATCGCGTTATTTTGTTATTGTTTACAGGTGGTACCCTCCCCAGACCCCACTATGTGGGAATATACTGGGTTTGTTGTTGTTGTTGTTGTTGTTGTTGTTTACAGGTGGTAGATGAGTGTCAGACGACTTTGAAAAAAAATTGTGTGTAAAGATTAGATTTAATTGTATAATTTTGATGTCTTTATCATTGTATTATTTTGTTGCAATTTACAGATGGTAAATGAATGTCAATCGACTTTTAAAACATTTTTGTTAAAGATTAGGTTTGATAAATAAACGCAAAATGCTCTATTGGACCCCTGTACTATATCAGTTTTGTAAGTTGAACACTTCTACTTATATATTTGTCATCTGAACCCCTGAACCCATGAAAAATCTACATTTTAAACACTTTTTTAGAGAGTGTAACACACTCTCCCATGTTAGCTGCCACGTGTGTCATGTCATCTGCCACGTGTGCCACATCATCTACCACGTCATTTAAAAAAAAATAGAAAAAGTATTACATTAAATTCCAAGTCATTTTTAAAATGTTACATAACAAATTAAATATTAAAATTAATTTAATTAAAT
>NW_025838512.1:0-6644 GCF_002878395.1 Capsicum annuum | reverse complement strand
CCATTTGATGGATTTCAAGACCATATACCACCGCCAAGGAAATTAACATCCAAATTGACGTTATCGGGGACTGACCTTTCCTTTCTTGCCAAATTGCTTCACTCCCTTCATGGGAGAGATCTTGAGATAGACATAATCTATGAACATCTTTATAATACTTATGTCAGCTCTGAGCTTCTCGAAGTCTTTCTCTGATCAACTGGACTTTTTCTAAGGCATTGAATACCAAGTTAGGCCCTATGACTGAGGCCTCACTAACTTCGAACCAACCAATTGGAGATCTATATATCCTACCATAGAGAGCTTTAAATGGAGCCAACTGAATACTAGAATGATAGCTGTTGTTGTATACAAACTCAATCAAAGGCAAGTGGTCATCTTAACTACCCTTGAAATCAATTGCATACGCTCTCAGCATATCTTCTAGAGTTTGAATGGTCCTTTCTACTTGACCATCTTTCTGAGGATGAAAGACTATACTGAGATAAACTTGGGTACCAAGATCTTTTTGGAATGCTTTCCAAAAGTAAGAGGTGTATTAGGTACCTTTGTCTAAAATAATAGATCAGACCAACTCCTTGATGTAGAGTTTGGCATAATCCTGGGTTGAATAAGAGGTATGAACTAGAAGAAAATGGGTTGATTTGGTCATTCTGTCTATAATGACCCAGACTAAATCATGCTAATGACGAGTTCGAGGCAAACCCGTCATAAAGTTCATGTTCACTTCTTCCCAATCCAAGTAGGAATAATGAACTCCTCCATAGGACCACTAGGCTTCTGATGCTTTCTCTTAACCTGGTGACATGTAGAGCACTTAGCTACAAACTCTGCAATATCTCTCTTCATCCCACTCCACCAATATCTCTCCCATAAGTCGCGATACATCTTTGTGGCCCCTGGATAAATAGAGTAACGCGCACCATGCACTTCTGTGAGAATTTGCTACCTTATGTCATCTACGTCTAGAACATAAAGGCAACCCTAACAACGAAGGACACCATCTCCCCCTTGGGAGAAAACCTCTACTTTCTGATTCTGAACTGACTCTTTCAACTTGACTAGGCTAGGATCTCTATCTTGCTTTTATTTCACCTCGGAAACTAGAGATGATTTTGAACTACTCTGAACATATACCCCACCTTCTGAAGAATCGACTAAGCGAACGCCTAGTCTAGAAAGCTGATGGACTTCCTGAGCTAACTTCTTCTTACTATCCTCAATATGAGAAATACTACCTATAGAGAGTCTACTGAGAGAGTCGACCACTACGTTGGCCTTGCTCAGATGATAAAGGACACTCATGTCATAATCTCTTAAGAGCTCTAACCACCTTATTTGGCGAAGATTGAGATCTTTCTAAGAAAAGACATACTGAAGACTCTTATGATCTGTGAAGATATCTACATGAACTCCGTAGAGATAATGCCTCCAAATCTTCAAGGCAAAGAATACGACTGCTAACTCAAGATCATGAGTAGGATAATTTTTCTTATGGGGCTTTAACTATCTGGAGGCGTAGGCTATGACCCTACCATGATGCATGAGGACACAACCCAAAACTACTCTGGATGCATTATAATATATTACGAACCCATCTAAACTATCTGGATAGCTAAAACTAGATCTAAGGTTAGTCGAGTCTTCAATTCCTAAAAACTCTTCTTGTAAGGATCAGACCACTGAAAATTAACTTTCTTTTGAGTCAATTTGGACATAGGGGATGTAATAGATGAAAATCCTTCAACAAAACATCTGTAATAGCCAGCCAAACCTAAGAAATTCCTGATATTTGATAGAGAGATAGGGCGAGGCCAGTTTCTTACTTTTTCAGCCTTTTGAGGATCTACTCTAATGCCATCACCAAAAATGATATGACCAAGGAATGCAACTGACCTTAGCCAAAATTCGTACTTACTAAATTTGGTGAGCAACTGATGATTTCTAAGAGTCTGAAGTACTGTTCTGAGATGGTCTGCATGATTGTACTTACTGTGGGAATAGACCATAATATCATCTATAGAGACAATGATGAGCATGTCCAAGTACTGTTTGAACATACAGTTCATCTAGTTCATGAAAGCGGCTGGGGCATTGATAAGACCAAATGACATGACTAGAAACTCAAAGTGACCATACCGAGTATAGAAAGCTATTTTTGAGATGTCACATTCTCTAACTCTGAGTTGATTATATCCAGATCTGAGGTCTATCTTAGAGAAATAACTGGCACCCTATAGTTGGTCAAATAAGTCATCAATTTTTGGAAGATGATACTTGTTCTTGACTGTGACTTTATTGAGTTGACGATAGTCTATACATATCCTGAGAGAACCATCTTTTTTGCGCATAAAGAATACTGGAGTGCCCCAAGGGAAACTTTGGGTCTGATGAATCCCTTATCCAACAGATCCTTCAACTGTTCTTTTAATTCTCTGAGTTTTGCTGGTGCCATTCTGTATGGACGAATAGATATAGGCTGAGTATCCAAAAAAAATCAATACCTAAGTCTATTTCCTTTTTGGAAGAAATTCCTGGAAGATCTTCGGGAAACACGTCTGAATATTCGCTTATAATTGGAATTGGTTCAAGACTGGAAGTCTCGAAACTAAAATCTCAAACATGAACAAGGTGATAGACACATCCTTTAGATATCAATTTCCTTGCCTTAAGGTAAGAGACAAGCTGACCTCTGAAAGCGGATACACTACACTTCTACTCAAGGATGGGTTCATTTAGGAACAAAAACTAGACTATTATATTTCTTCAGTAGACTCTGGCATAGCAGGAATAAAGCCAATCCATGCAGAGAATGACATCAAAATATATCATCTCTAATTTGACTAAGTCTACTAAAGTGACTTTCTAAAATATCATAACCGGGCAGTTCCTGTATACCCACTGGGCTATGATGGTTTTACCCACTAAGGTAGATATTAAGAAGGGCTCTGCTAGAATTTTAGGACTGATTCTAAAATTAACTGCTATATATGGAGTAACAAAAGACAAGGAAGCTCTTCGATCTAGCAAAGCATAAACATAAACATGAAAGATCTGTAATATACCAGTAACTACATCAGCAAAATTTTCCTGATCTTGTCGGGTCTGAAGAGCATAGAGACAATTTGGGCGTTTCCCACTAGGAGCACTGGAAGTGGAACCCTACTAATTCGGGCGATCGGACTGAGCTGAGGAGCAGTTCTGTTGACCTTGAGGACTTGTCTAAGGGAAATCTCTGACTCTGTGGCCTGTCTTTCCATAACCAAAATAGATGCCACTACCCACTCTACATACACCCTGATGGTGCTTACCTTAAGTATGGTAAAGAGAATAGGTGCAGGCACTGTTAACACTGCCCTGGGACTTAGAGCCTGGTGCTCTATCTTTGTTTCCCTCTCTAAACTTAAGAACTAGAGCACTGGCTGTAGAGGGAGCTGAAATTGATGACTTAGGATAAAACTGGGAATGATTTCTTCCTTCTGATTTAGGCTGAGTAAAGTTGAAACTACCTATCTTCTCTTTTTTATTCTATTTTTCCCTCTACTTAATCTTTTGCTCCTCTATGGGTCAAGGTCTGGCTAAAGTTATTTCACTATTTAGCATGGCAAATCTGCACTATTTACCATGCTATCATTTACCCCTGAAACGAACTTACTCATCTTTGCCCTACTATCTGTAACCACATGAGGGGCGTATCTGGATAATTAATAAACTTAAGAGAATACTCTTTCACTATAATATTGCTCTACCTGAGGTTGATGAATTTTAAAACCTTGGATTCTCTAAGCTCTTGGGGAAAGAATCTTTCTAAGAATGCAGTGACAAACTCCTCTCACTCTATAGGACCTGCATCGTCGGACCTTTCTGACTTCCACTGTTTGAACCAAGCATGAGCCACATCCTGCAACTAGTATGTGGCTAGCTCAGCACTCTCAATAGTAGTCACCCCCATGATGTTTATCACTTTCTAAACTTGATCAATGAATTCCTGAGAGTCTTCATCTACCTTAGACACAAGAAAGGTTGGAGGATTCATTCGAGTGAAGTCCTGAATCCTAGTTACGGCTGAGTTGGCCACTGGGTTGCCCGAAACGATAGTTGGTCACTCATTATGGGTAGCTACTAACTGAGAAAGAGTGTTAAATGCGGTCCTAAACTCCGCATGAGAAACATGATCGCCCAAAGGTTCTTCGGGTTGATGGACTGACTGATTTCTTCTCTTAGGAGGCATATTCTGAAATAAAGAGAAGAAGCGAATTAGATTGAGAAACTGACTTGTGATTATGCTCACTGGTATGACATAAATACTGAAAAAGAGGAAACTATTTCTAAAACATCTCATAGCCTCTCGCACATAAATATGGTACGCAACATACCTATGTACAAGACTCTACTAGATGCGGATTTCAGACTTCCTAGGACTCTATTGAACCTTAATCTCTGATACCAAGTTTGTAATGCCCCAATTTTTCTAAACCAGAATGCTACACAGTGCTCATGACCCCAAAGAACCACAAGCTAATGTGTTACTAATATTTATACCTGTATACTGCATAATATGACATGAAGATGTGGAAACATGCACTGAAAAGCCAAAAGGTTCAATAATGAACATAATTGAATAATAAAACATATGTGTGGGGTAATAGAATACCCAAAACAAAGCTGAAGTCTAAAACATGATAGTCTGTAGCTAGTCTGAAAGCTTCTACTGTCTGATTAATCTGAATAAGGAGTTGATAGGACCTGTCCCCAACTAACCCTAACAAATAAGCTAATCAATGAGATAATAGAAAATCATTATGTCCTCGAAGGATGAGGACTCACTTCTACTCTGACTGCTGAAAATGGAATCTACTGCTGATCTAGAACTCGTACCTCTGAACCTATGGTGTAACATAAGAAGAAAGCACCATAGCGCAAATGCATCAGTAAAATGAAATGTCCTAAGAATAGATATGAGGTAGGCTATATGCAAAGGTTCACATGCATAGCTAATGCTAACTGATTTTTAACAAGAACATGAGAGTACATGCATAAATACATAACTGTAACTAACAATGTGATAACATAATTTCTGAGTCTATATATTGATAACATGATATACTAGTAACTGATAACATAGAATATTGTATCTGAATAAGACTAATAACAGGGGTGACTGTATCTGACAGTCCTAAATCTGATGGATCTGTCTTAGTTCCATATAGTATCTGAGTTGACTGTCTCTGACAGTCTTGAATTCTGAAGAAGTATCTTAGTTCTATTACTGAGACTGATTATCTGTAACATGAAACTGTGGGATGTAGTATTTAACCAAAATGCCCCGAATATACTATAATAGTTGAGCTGGGGTCCAATCTGTGCCCTTATTAGAAGGTTGTAAATACCACGCCACTGGTAAGGACAACATGTGAGAAACCCTCATATAACAGGTAACTCTAGTGAGAATGGTGGGAACCCTCATATGACAAGTTAATCCCCCTCATCTACCCTCATATAGTAGGCTATGATGTCTCAACCTATGCTGGCTACATAGTTCTGGAATACAAGAATTGCTTCTAGGAATCACACCCTCATATAACAGGTGAGTCCCTATCATTAGGTCATAGGGTTGCATAAATCTATTTCTAAAATAATTAAATCCACTTAGAAATTGTCACCAATCATAGGGTAGAATCCAATTTTACATTTATCAACATGAACATGAGCAGCCAAATCATGGAAACATAAAGAAAATCCACATCTTAAGTTTTAGAAAAGGGATTCTTGGACTTCATGGACGAAAGGGGTCCATGAATGAACAATATGCATACCTAATTCAAGGTTCTTGATATTCTTGAACTTGAAGGATTGGAAATCCTTTAATTCTTGAAGAAGATTGGATCTTGTTCTTGGAGATTAAATTTAGAGAGAAACCCTAATTTTGTTTGTGAAATAATAATGGACAAAATAGCTAAATTTGGATATAACTGGGTATATATAGGCGAGTGATAAATGACCAAAATAACCCTATTAAAAATAACCTGGAAAAACTAAATGAGGCATGTTACGGCTCATGAAATGGTCCATCGTAGAATCAACGGTCCATCATTTCAATCATCGTACGTGGACCAGAAAAGGGGTTCACTGCCTAAGTAGCGACGGCCTGGGCGACGGTCCGTCGCAAGTTCGATGGTCTGTCAACCCGTCTGTCAACTCTTATCTAGAATGTGTCCTCACTACCTTGGCTGCGACGGTCAAGGCGAAGGTCGGTCACTAGATCGACGGCCCGTCAACTTGGCCGTCGTACCTGTGCGGTTCTGACAGCTCTGAGAAAAACATCCATAACTTTTTCGTCTGATGTTGGATTTGGACAAAATTGATATCATTAGAAAGATAACTCAATTTTCCACGTGATAGAAAGTGAAAATATCAAAAATACCATGTGTACGAAAATATATTTGCATTTCAAAGCAAGTCCTAACATCCTTGAGATGATTTTTAGCTAGAAAAAAAAACACGAGTATTACAATAGAGGTGCAACTCTTTGGAAAAGTAATATCATAACCATTCAATCTGAAAAGGGTTCTATTCAAATTGCATTCTTTCACTTAATGTCTTTTTGCAAAAATACCACCTTTTCATTTTCCATTCACACCTCA
>NW_025838511.1:0-1669 GCF_002878395.1 Capsicum annuum | reverse complement strand
AACCTCTTCTTTGGAGTGATCTTTGTGAGGTTATTCTTTTGGGTATTGGGGCTATTAGAGTATTTAATTACTCTAATTTTGTACTCTCTTTTGTATCTTTGTACTTTTTTTGTTCCGTTGGATGTTTAGTGAAGTTGTTTGTCTTTTGGTTGTGGACGTAGGTCAAGTTGATCGAACCACGTTAAATTTGTGCCTCCTTTATTTTCTCAACTTATCGTTATTATCGTTTTGTTATCGTCTTCAAACGATTACTTTGTTTAATTCCGCACTATCCGGGATTCTCGATCCTAAAAAATATGATTTCATGTGCTCTGTGTTCTGTGTTGTTTAGTGCACCAGATTGTCCTTTTTCATGTTGTCTGCCAAGGTCTTCATGGGAATTTTTAGTAAGTATTTTAAAGTGGCTGTAGAATCACTTGTTTTCAAGGTTAACTCATGTAATTGCATTTTGAAGTCGCTGATTAATTAATTCCCTATATATCACTCATCTTGTTAATTAGTAAACCATAAGACAGCAGAGAGACAAGCATGAAGTATTTTATAACTCTGCGAGACTGTGACTTCGGATGATTCGGATAATCTAAAATCATTGGTAGTGCTTTATAATTTTTATACTAGTAAAACTTCTACGAGAATCGGCATGGATCCAGTGCATACCTCAGAAAACAAATGACATAAGTTGTATTACAGTGAAGCGCTAAATGACTTTTTTTTTTTCTTTTTCTTTTGATGTATTATCTTCTTAGAGAATACCTGTTGTAGACCTGATCATATGGTGTGCGATAGAAAAGGAGAAACACGATGATTCTTAATATATTCCCCTAGAGGAGTTATTGAAACGAGGATAAGAAACCAGGACATGCAATGACTCCAATTGTCCTAAAGCTAAACCCTCCAGGTTCTCTCAAATCCATGGATGTCCTCCCGCTAACACAAATTCTTCAAAACGTGGGAGAGAAGTTCCATTCTAAAAAATAAATCACAATTTATTCACTCGATTAAACTCACAAAGAATACACAAATAAATAATCTCTTCCTTATTTTTGTTGGTCGAATTTTTCCAACAAATCAAAATACTTCTTTTTCAACATGCAACACTGGAGATCTTTGAGTTATTACTATAACAACTTTTGACCTTGATTAAAATTGCTTATAAAAACTTTGAGTTAAAACTTTTTCTTTCAATATATTTTACATGTCTAGCTAGAACATTTTACATACAATTATAATTCAACAAATTTTATTAGACATGTAATAAAAAATTTTAGATTCAATTGCAATATCTCTTGTATATCTTATGAAATTTAAATAAAATCTAGTTCAATTTAAGTCATTACTCAATTATTATCATATTATTCATATCTCCTGTGCATTTGAAGTATATTCATAACAACAACAACAACAATAATAATAATAATAATAATAATAATAATAATAAAAAAAAAAAAAAATTATTATTATTATTATTAATAATAATTTATTATTATTATTATTATTATTATTATTATTATTATTATTATTAATCCTATTCCTTGTACAAAAAGGATTACGTGACGGCTAAGTGATTCTCCTACTTGTGATTGGTTTAGGATTGGGATGGTAGTTGCTTAGCGGTCTTAACCAAGCTATATAAATCTACAATTCTCATACCGCTTAATTCCATATTTGC
>NW_025838510.1:0-1007 GCF_002878395.1 Capsicum annuum | reverse complement strand
CATGTTGAGATGATTTGTTGTGCTAACCCTAACCCTCATGCCATGAGAAGTTTGTATTTGTTTGCCCTCTCTTTGGTTTTGCAAGGTTTAGATTCGACGTCGAATCCTTTTCAAGAAGGGAAGGATGATACAACAATAATGGCCACCTTAGCTTTCAACGACATCATTCAAAGTCACTATGTGAAGAATCAAGCTTTGGTCGCATGGAGGGCACGGGATCATACTTGGAGGGACGTTTTGTAATACCCCGAGAAATTTTTCGTTGAAATTTTGTGCGTAAATGTGTTGGGTTCTATCTTCTAGAATGAATTATAAATTTTTCATGTGGAAGTCTTAGATTATGACCCACCATTGCGTAGAGTATCAAATAATATTTCCAACGATATATGGATCATCCAAAACGGACACCTGAGCGACGAGTTATGAACATTCCGATCGAACCGTGAATAGTAGTGAATAGTAAAATGTGCAGGAAAAAGTACTGAGGCTTGGCGTATTTTTTCTCCAACTTTAAACGATCATAACTCCTTGTACATAATGATCTAGGTGATCTACTATATATCAGCGGAAAGCTCTATGAGTCCTCTTTCCAATGAAGTTAGTTTCATCCAATTTGTCTATCGAAGCAAAAAGTTATGGTCGATCTACTTCAGCCTATCAAAAGTAAATTTTTTGGTCAACTTCAAACGATTATAACTCCTCGTACACAATGATCTGGGTGAGATACTATATATCAACAAAAATTTATGAGAGTCCTCTGTCTAATGAAATTAGTTTCATCCAATTTAGATATCGGAGTAAAACGTTATGGTTGATCTACTTCAGACTATCAAAACAGTCCATCAAAGGATTGATTCAAGAATTATTTGATTTTTAGGGGCGTTTTGGTCATTTTTCCTCACCCAAAATCTGTTCAAACCTTATATTAAATCCTAGTAGAAGCATTATATGTTATATTTCATCAAATTCCCTCAAAAAGAAAACCCTAAGCTCCTATATCCAACTTC
>NW_025838509.1:0-3198 GCF_002878395.1 Capsicum annuum | reverse complement strand
TAGTTAAAGGGCCTACTTGTGCACTGTCAAAGTTTAAGGTCAATGTCAAAGTTTAGTGTCAAGTTTATGGTCATATATATTTATGTATTATGTCTTTTCATTATGTTCCTACCACACTTCTTTTGTTTTATGAAAATGAAGAGTAATATTATATGTTTTGCTTGAAACTACCACATTTAAACTTGATCCAGAATAATAATAACATGGAAAATAAAATTTCTATAAATGCCCAATTTTGTTCCGTCGCCTCCTAATTATGATGACCAAGAAGTTGCATCAAATTGCGTAGTTATTGTCTTTTGGACGGACATAACCACATATTCACAGATCATATATATTGCTTAATCATCACCTAATCTAATTCTGTTAGTGAAAAATATATACTTGTTCTGAGAGACCTCGAAAATCTCATCTGTTTCAAAACCTTAAGAAGTTTGGTGAGATATAGACATTCCATCTTTTTGTTGAGTTCGAAATCGAGAGGGCTTCATTGGGAAGGTTAAAGTTTACAAATCAAGATGGTGATAATTCAGATGAGAAATAAAAATATACTAAAAAGACATTATTGGTATTATTTGGCCAATTCGCCTACACATAAAAACTTATTTTAAAGAAAACATAAAATTGTTAGGAGAAAATCTCCCCTAAACAAACTCTTAAACAACAACATTGTGGATGTTATTGTGTGTTTTTGTGTTACGATACGAGAAGAAGAGTATTCTATTTATACAGGCCCAAACCCTTTCCTCCAAGAAAGAGATTAGTCAAATCAGGGGCGGACCCACGTGGTATCCAGGGGGTTCACCCGAACGAGATTACGTTGTATATATAACGTAAAAAATCTATATTTATGTATATATATTAATTTTGAACCTTCTGAAAACAAGGTTGTATGATAACCCAGTGGTTCTATGTCTGCTTCTTGAGTCGCTCCTTCAGCCCTTGCTTGTGGGTTTGATTCCCACTACCAGTGAAGGCTTTATTTTTTAAAATCAATTTTGTACTACCGCTATAATAGCTGTCCTTATTTTTTAAAATTTGTTTTGCACTATTGCTATAGTAGCTGTTTTGCACTAATGCTATAGTAGCTGTCCTGTACAACTATATTTTTTAAAATCTATTTTGCACTAGTGCTATAGTAGCTGTCCTGTACAACTATAATAACAAAAAAGACACATGTACAGCTGCTATACCTTAAAATTATATTTTGTTGACGTATTCACACATTTATATTTTTATTTTTTCGAACCCCCTAAAATAAATTCCTAGATCCGCCACTGAGTTAAATATAAAAAAATTATATTTTTCTTTCAAGAAAAGTAAAAGTAATTATGATATAACTTTTATTTTCCTTCTAGAAAAGGTAAAATTTAATTTCGATAAGAAAATCAGACCAAAAACCCTAACACTTTTTTGAGCCAACTAAAGCGTTTTAATGACAAAGCAGTATGAAAGAGAAAACTGCAAAAGGTTACAAAGTTCAAGATTGCCTCATACGCTACATAAAGACAGATTACCAGGAATTGATACGAGTTTTAGCAACAAATTAAAATGACCAAATTAGAACGACAAAGATATCGATGAACTAGGGAATTACGGAACAGTAACTTTTACTAGATCATATATATACATTAAGAAGATCCACTAAATATTTATAATAATTTTATTAAGAACCAAGTTATTCTAGTACATCGACTTGAGGTCGCTGTAAGAACCCATAAATTGGAAGAAACATAATCCACAAATGAAAATAATCTTAGCCGAAACAATCGAAATAAAAAGATAAAATAATACACTTAAAATGTGGGAAAACTAGTTTCGTGGCCATCCTCCTCAGTAATCAGAGGCGGAGCTAGCCTATTAAAGGGGTGGGGCGTGTGGGGGTGGAGGGTTCGAACGAACCCTCTTCGACGGAAAATTATAGTAGTATTAATATGTGGTTAAAATATTTTTTATTTATATATTCTAGATATTGAACTCCCTTGGATAAATTTTTCTTTAGATTTTGAATGTCTAAGAAAAAATCTTGGATCCGCCTCTATCAGTAACATATATAGAAAGTGTCATTTGATAAAACTTAACTATGACAATTCAAATGTGGAGAAGATTGCCTTTGCTTAAAGCAGAAGGGACGTTTTAGCAACAGCGAGCTTTATGGGTTCCCCAGTTTCTTTTAATAAATGCTAGCAGTTTTGTTGAGGACATTATTTTATTAACATTTATATATTAAGGTTCTGTTTGAAACAAATCATAAATGATAGCAATGACCTTATTCTTTTACATAAACTTCTTAAATTTTACATATACGATGTTTGTTGAAACTAACTAAATTGTGGGGGAAAAAATCCTCACCAATATAATGTTTTATAAGAAAAGTGGATTTAATTTTTGTGCTCTTTTGTCAACAATGAAATTAGTTTCTAGAATTTGGATCCATAATTTCTTTGTTTTAATTACTTCTAACACATTTATAGAATATAAAATAAATAGCAAATAAATTGAAGTACCAATACTTATAGATACTATCTTTGAAACAAATATATCTCAACAAATTATTTAGATAAATAGATGAAATATTAAATAAAATGATCCAAGCCTTCAATGATTCTCCATTTCCATTGAGAAGTAATGGACATCCTTTCCCTATTTGTGGGGTAGTGGTTTGTTTGTTGCTATTGTTTGGAAGTCATATTAGTGGAGTTAATTTAAATCAGAATAATTAGGAGTAATAGACGTGTTTTGTTATAGTAACTTTTATCTATTTAAGGACTCTTGTAATTGTGAAATAATAATCAGTTCCATTGAACTTTCCTTTATTGTTGGTGACAATTTCTAACAATGTCACTAAAGGAGAGATGAAATCATACCACTAGAAATATTAAAGAATATATAACCATCTTTTGTTTTTTACCAGATTGCGCATCGATTTGTTGTGTTTCCCTTTGGAGATGACATTATTGTCAGTAGTGTCCATCGAACATTTATGATCGCTTTTGCTTTTGACACCTTTCCTCGGAATTACCGCTTATGTTTTGGAATGTCTAGGGGAGGAAGTTTCTCCTCGGAGTTACCGCTTGATCAAAAAGGCGAACAGATATTCATGTCCTTCTTTCTCATCTCAACAACATATCGACTATATTACAAACAAAACGATCAGCAAATACATTGGATTATTTTCTTGTCCGATCTAATGGAGGA
>NW_025838508.1:0-4528 GCF_002878395.1 Capsicum annuum | reverse complement strand
ATACCAAAATAAAAAATGATGGAACAACCTACAATATCGTCAACCGGTATCATTCCCAACATCAATACCAATGCTAAGGTTGAAACTAATACCGACCCCGCCCATTCCAACCCATTGTGGTTCCAAAAAAGCCTCTAACCAAAAGAATACAAAAATCCAGTTAGGACATGCCCCCAACCATAGCCACAACAAATATCTATAAATAATCCAAAGTATGAAATAACATCCATGAAATGGAGACTTCCAGAAAAATAATAGATCACCACTTCAATCCAAAGCTGACCCCTAAATGTCCGAATGCAATGCAGGAGGAGCAGAATGGTCAGTTCCTACACCGTGTGGGAATATAGCCGCTCGGAGACGGGTTAGCGCATGAGTGTTAGCATGAAATTAGGATAAGAAAAAAATAATCTCATTTAAGAAAACTAAGTAAAACCATCCATATGCACAAAACCAATATATATATATATATAAATATAATCATGCCGAGAAGGAGACCAGGTTTAACATGCTTTTAAAAGCTTTAACCTAGGTATGTGAAGCTTAACTGTCCTAAAACCACCTACAGGCTATAGGGGTCCATTTAACCCCCTAAACAAACCTCGATACGTGTAGCTTCATAAACCGGAGATACCATAAGAGTCAAAGATTCCCATGTACCCTTCACTCTCTATGATACAGATGTAGGGTGTACCTAGAGTATTCCCGTGTACCTCATAAGTATCATATAAGGTCTCCATGACCTATCCCTTATGTCGGTAAACATGAGTTTTTGGTGTTCATCTATTGGACTCCTACCTTCATGGTTAGCTTTCACACCCCACCATTATTGCCCAATTAAAACCATTTTCCATCCAAACCATTATTCCACTATTATTAACTAAGGCTATAAGTAGTGGTATCATCATACCGACTATAACATACAAGTATTGTCCTTATCCAAGATTTTCAGTGGTCAAGGGATTCCCATGTACCTATAGACCATGCTATCTAATTAAGTTGGGGGATTCCCCTGTACCCTGCAAGTATTCATTACCATATTAACTCGGTGGATTCCCTTGTACTCCACAAGTATGTTTATTAAGCCAAATCATTCCAAAACTATTTAAACCGTTCATATTATTTAGGGTTCCATTACCAAGTTTAAACCATGCATAGATTCCACTGAAAATCCTATGTTATAGTGAAAACATTGTTATAAGCATTTTATTAAACATATTGGGGGCATAATGTTTCCAAAGCCAAAGCCAATTACCAAACAACCATTCCCATGCAACCAATTATCCAAAACCACCATTAAGTATGTAAAAGCATAATTAAAACATGGGAAAAGCATAATCAAGCATTAATAACCAAAACCCCCAAATCATATTTGAAAACCCAAGGTCATACAACATTCAAATCATGAAAACATTGTATAAAATTTATGCCTTTAGTTGTAACTAACAATGAGGGAAGAGAACATCCCTCAAACCAAGATGATGATGGAGAGAAATCACTAAGACAAATGCCAATTTACTCCTTAAGATGAAACCCTAGCTTCTTTGCCCAAGAACTTTAGAGAGGATTTAAGTGTTTTCTATGTGTTTAAGAATATAATAATAGGGTAAATAGCCTCCCAAGTGCAATATAAGTCATCAAACCTTATTAGGATAAGTGGGTAAATATCTAGATTGAACTCACTTAAACTGCAATTAATTCCCATCATAGGGTACGACCGACCCTTGCGAGTCATACCCATCTATACGAGTGGTACCCACCTCTCATACCCTAGGTTTTCTTTGGACCCAACATTGTCCAGGGTACAACACACCCAAATCCAAGTCGTATCCAAGTGTATGAATAGTACCCATGATCAGTACCCCTAGAAGAATATAATCTAAAGAGGATTGAACACTGACCACCATACGAGTCCATGGTACGACTTGTACCCTGGCGTACGACTCATGGTGAGCCACTCATACTCAGATCCAACCTAAGTTACAAAGTTCAAGGTTAAGTGAAGTAACCAAACAACCCATATACACTGATACGACTCGTACCACCGAAATCATACCCCATTCAGTAACCACATCCTTCCCACCAACTAACACTAGTCAGCATACGACTGGACCATACCACCCATACCCTAGTGTATGAATCGTTCCCCTAAGACATATCTTTCCTAAAAACTAGAAATCAAGGAAATTTTCTAAGGTCTAGAAACCCAAGGTGATTCAGTCTCCCTCACTAGGAATATTCATCCCCGAATAACAGAAAAGGTAGGAATAACCACATGCATGAGTCATTTGTATTATCTTTAACAAAGTTTGAAAACAAAGATGCATAAATATTAATATTTCCTTTAACAAACTCAAAAAATAAAGATGTGTTGAAGAACACATACCTTCTGCACGAATCCTAAGAGCAGAAAATAGATGCGGATACTTGGACCTCATGTCCTCATTCGTTTCCCATGTAGCTTCTT
Source organism: Capsicum annuum (assembly GCF_002878395.1). Lineage (NCBI taxonomy): Eukaryota > Viridiplantae > Streptophyta > Magnoliopsida > Solanales > Solanaceae > Capsicum > Capsicum annuum. Next base: position 2,061 of record NW_025838508.1, on the reverse strand, counting down.
CCACCTTATAGTTCTGCCATTGAACCTTAACTGAAGACACATCCTTGGTCCACAACCAATGAACCTGCCTACCTAAGATCTTAACCAGGACCTGTTTATAAGATAGAGAGATCGAGATACCCAACCTCTTTAAACAAATAATCGAAAAAGGATCACCAATGCACTTTCTTCACATGGAAACATAAAATACTAGATGAACGGAGATCAAACTAGAAGGCAACTCTAATTCATAAGCCACATTGCCAACCCTTCGTAGAACCACATAAGAAATAATATACCGAGGAATGAGCTCCTCTTTTTACCAAATTGCATTACTCCCTTCATGGGAGATACCTTTAATAACACCCTACACCCAACCTCAAACTTTACGTCTCTACGCCTTACATCCACATATGACTATTGATAACTTTGGATAGCCTTAAGACTATCTCGAATCACCTTCACCTTTTCCATAGCTTGATAGACCAAATTTGGATCGAACATATGCACATCACCAAGATCGAACCAACTAATAGGAGATCTACACCTCCTACCATATAATGCCTCAAAAGGGTCCATACCAATACTAGAATAATAGCTATTATTGTAAGCAAGCTTTACCAAACGTAAATGCTCAACCTAACTGCCACCATAATCAATCACACATACCCGAAGCATATCCTCCAATGTTTGAATAGTTGTTTCATCTTGCACATCCATCTGAGGATGAAAAACAGTACTCAGACTCACCTTAGTACCCAATCCCTTCTGAAAAGACCCGCCATACTTGAGATGAAAACTGCGTACCACGATAAGAGATAATTGAAACAGGTACCCCATGCAGCTTCACAATCTTTTAAAGATATAACTGCACATAGTCCTCAGCTAAAACATTTGTCCATACTGGTAAGAAGTGAACGAACTTTGTTATCCTATCCATGATAACCCAAATTGAGTCAAATTAGTTCTACAACTGAGGAAGACCAATAACAAAATCCATACTGATTACCTCTTATTTCTAATCGAGAAAATTAATTTCTTAATACAACCCACCAGGTTTTATGTGCTCAACTTTTACTCATTAACACACTATGTGTTTGGCCACAAAATCAGCCACATCCCTTTTTATTCCATTCCACTAATACATCTCCTTGATATTATGATACATCTTCATCTAGTTGAGATGTACAACGTAGCACGATTCATATGCCTTGGCCAAGATACTTTGTTGTAAACCGTCAACATCAGGAATGCATAACCTTTCTTTGTACCTTAAAGTACCATCATTATAGATCTCAAACACCATTACCTTTTGCATACCCATATTGCTCTTAATTTTCATTTAGATAGGATCTAGAACTTGCTTCTCCTTAATCTATGCCCCAAAAGATGTCCAAACCACTTCTTGTACCATCACCCCACCATCCTTGGAGTCCAAGAGATAAACTCTAAGATTAGCCAAGCGGTGAATATCTTTCACTAATTCTCGCTTTCCTTTCTCCACATGAGCCAAACTTCCTATGGACAACCTTCTAAGAGCATCAACAACCATATTAGCTTTACTTGAGTGATAGTTAAGACTCATATTATAGTCCTTAAGAAGCTCTAACTATCTCCTCTGCTTGAGATTTAGCTCCTTCTGAGTAAATATATACTGTAGACTCTTATGATTTGAAAAGATGTCTACGTGCACTCCATACAAATAATGCCACTATATTTTCAAAACCAAAAAACCACCACCAACAAATCCAAATCATGAGTAGGATAATTCCTCTCATGCATCTTCAACTGTCTAGAGGCATAGGAAATCACCTTCCCATGATGAATCAAGACACAAAAAAGTCCCACCTAGATGCATTACAATAAACCACAAACCCCTCACTACCTTTAGGCAATGTCAAAATCATAGATGAAGTTAACTTATCTTTTAACTTCTCAAAATTCCCCTCACAAGCATCCATAAAAAAAACTTCACCTTTTTCTGAGTCAACTTAGTCAAAGGAGCATCTATTGTTGAAAAGTTTTCCACAAACCACCAATAATACCTAGCCAAAACCAAGAAGCTTCAAATATCAGTTGGAG
>NW_025838507.1:0-1894 GCF_002878395.1 Capsicum annuum | reverse complement strand
ATATGGGGATCGAGATGGACATTAAAGTAATTTCCCATATTCCCCTTCCCCTAGTTATGCTACCAAATATGCTAGTTTTTCTTACGAGTTTGATAGGTCTCATGATGCGACAAAGAAAAAACAACATGCCAGGTACAATAGTGTTGAAGCAATGCTTCAAACTCTTTTGGATCGAGCAACTACTTTAGAGGATGACATAAGTGACTTGTATTAATCCAATGAGGAATTTAAGATGGAAATCAAAAGGATAGAAGAAGTGGGTGTTGAGGTTAATCTTTCAAATACCATGGGTTTTCCCATACTTCCAAATAAGTTCTATGTTGAAGATTTCTCAGTGATTTCCCAACCAACCGAACCTAATATAGTTGAAGATGCCAAAATTGAGGAAATTGTACTAGAGTCAAAAGAAGAAGCCAAGAAAATCCTTTGTGAAGGCTCTAGCCCATTTCAGAGTGAGAATGTAAAGAAGGATGCAATTTTAGAATTAAGAAGAAGACCTTACCCAAACCATTTTTCAACATTATGCTAGGCCAATATGATGAATGTTGAACGACCCAAGAAAATGATGAATTTTGGAGATGTAGAGGAAAAGCCCCACATTTGGGATTTTGTTATTGCAAAAGGGAAAAATGAATCCCCTCACTTAAAGTATAATAAATTCAAATTAGATATGTAAAAAGTGAATTCTTAATGTTCTCATCGATACCCAATGAGCCTATTAGGAATTTTGATGTGAAGTTGGGTAAAAGTTTCAAGTCTTCAAAATGGGGAGATAGAAAATATTTCTTTGTGTCCTCATATTTTCCCAAAGTACCTCAAAGATGTATTGATCTAATATTGGACCGCCAATTTAAATCTTCTAAATGGAGACATAAATGATAGTCAAATGATGTTGTGCCACGACTATAACTAAGGCGCTTCTTCGGAGGAAACCCAAGAATTTTTTCATGATGTTTTCAAATGATTGTAGTTCAATATTTATCTTATATTTCGGTGTTTGTAGGTGATAGCACAAGTTGAAATGGGTAGATCAAGAAAGTAACCCCAGATAAGTATATTGGACTTTTTTTTCATCACTTTCCTTTCTTAAGTAAACTTACAAGGTATGATCTTTAAAATACAAATGATGATCACATTCCATGGTTTCTTTTGGTTTAAATTTAATTCATTTGAGTTTAATTTGGTAGAATGTGGTTGTTGGGATAAGGAATTTTTAATGTGTTCCTTGTATTAAATGCTAAATTGACAAAATCTTTTTTTCATACACTAGTGCACACCATGTGTTTGATGAAACACCCATTTGAGGTTTGTTTGGGTAATTGAGTGGTGGGTGATTTGATCGGGTTAGTACGATTACAAGTGGTGTGGTTGTTGATTAATTGGTTCAATGGGCTTATTCACATATCTTGATGCTCTATCTATTCTAGCTCTCACTTTTCATGCACACCACATGTTGGTTAAAATGTCAATAAGTTAAAAACGCCTTATATACTTGTATCAGTTAATGTAAACTTTTTTAGGGTATTATGTGATCATTTTTGGAGCATAGATTTAAGTCCAATTGTTTTTAAATATTGCTCCCATGATTGAATGGGTGTTGTCATACTTAACGGTATAAGGTCGTTTGGTTTCTATTGGTGTTATGAGTGTTATATGATCTAAATGGGTGATATTTGATGTTGAGAGGAAAGAATCCCATGAAGTTTAATGATAATGTTGATCCCCTAAGTTTTTCTTTGTTTAGGATGAGGCAAAAGTTCAAGAATACTTTCAAAATGTTATTGGCAAGAAATGAAATGATTTTGAAAAAAAAAATATAGATTTCTTTGTGAAAATGATCAAGGATGTTTTTGAGATTTCTTTTGAATAAGACTATTAAATTTAATATTTGTCT
>NW_025838506.1:61138-89008 GCF_002878395.1 Capsicum annuum | reverse complement strand
CCATCTTCTCCGGCAAGGGAAGCTTGGCCTCTGACAACTCCACACACACATGTACGTTGTGCTCTTCTTCTCAGTTAACTACCCCTTTCCCTCCTAGTTACTAAATGATACACAATCCTAGTTGTGATTTTAAGTTTTAGAAATGTGACTGTGAGTTAATTGTTGTTTTTTGGGCCTTTTTTATTTGATTTATCTTTTTTTGGGTCATGTAGCTATTTCCTTTTGTGGATTTTGAGTAGTTTTGGTGAAGCTTGCTCAAAAATCAAGTGCAATTTGAGGTTATTTGTGGTCTTTTTACTTGATTGAGGTGAAAATTAAGTGTATTTTAGCTATTTTGTTAAACAAGTTTTGCTTAATTGTTGGTGAAGCTTACTCATTGTGATCCAAGATGGTGGATCTAAGTAATAAAGTAAGTGATCACTTGATAGTTACCTTCTTCTTAATTGTTGTTTTTGTGTTTTTTTACTTGTTTGAGGTTAAAAATTGAGTGTGATTCTACCGGGCATGTTATTGTTGTTGTTAGTCAAAATGGAAGTCATAAATGTGATATCTTTTACTAAATTATTGTTGCAATTGTTTAAGCCAAAATTATTCTTTCTAATAATTTTACTGTCTGACAGAATCCGAATTCGGAAAAAGGATTGTTTTGCTCTTTTTTCGGTGACCGCTTATCTCTTTCTCTTTAATTTAGGCCAAGCAAAGGTAAGTTGATTTCTATCTATTTCCTTATAATGAAGTCTTTAAATGTAGTTTAGTTTGGGATTGTTCGCTGTAGAAGACTTTGAAAGCCATAGGAATTTTGTGATGATTATATGGTGTGAGGGGGACATGCGACGCCTCTACTTATTTGCTTTATTACACTTGTTCAATTGTTTGACTTATACTATAAATGAATATGTTACTTGATAGTGATTAAGTATAGTTACTTGAAGGTGAACTTTTATTTTGAATTTTGTTGAAGCGTAGGTACTTGAAATGTGAACTTTTATTTTGAATTTTGCTATGCTTGATAATTTGTGAGGTGACTTAGTGACTTGAAATTGATTAAGTAGTGGTACTTGAAATGTAAATTTTTTTTTTGAATGTAGTTTAGTTTGGTAACTTGTGAGGTGACTTAGTGACTTGAAATTGATTATGTGTAGGTACTTGAAATGGAAATTTTTGTTTTGAATCTAGTTTAGTTTGGTAATTTGTGAGGTGACTTAGTCACTTGAAATTGATGAAGTGTAGGGATTTAAAAGGTGAATTTTTATTTTGAATGTGCTTTATTTTGGTAATATGTGAGATGACTTAGTCACTTGAAATTCGTTAAGTATAGGTAGTTGGAAGGTGAATTTTTATTTTGAATGCAATTTAGTTTGGTGACTTGGGAGGTGACTTAGTGACTTGAAAATGTTGAAGTCTAGGTAGTTGAAAGGTGAATTTTTGTTTTGAATGTAGTTTTGTTTAGTAACCTGTGAGGTGACTTAGTCCCTTGAAATTTATTAAGTGTAGCTAGTTGGAATGTCATTTTTTGTTTTGAATGTAGTTTAGTTTGGTAACTTGTGAGGTGACTTAGTCACTTGAAATTGATTAAGTGTAGGTACTTGAAGGGTGAATTTATCATTTTGAATGTAGTTTAGTTTACTTTTTTGGAAGGTGACTTAGTGACTTAAAAATGTTGAAGTTTAGGTACTTGAAATGTGAATTTTTGTTTGGAATGTAGTTTAGTTTGGTGACTTGGGAGGTGAATTAGTGACATGAAATTGATTAAGTGTAGGTACTTGAAATGTGAATTTTTTTCATTTTGAATGTAGTTTAGTTTGGTGACTTGAGAGGTGACTTAGTGACTTGAAAATGTTAAAGTGTAGGTACTTGAAATGTGAATGTAGTTTAGTTTGGTGACTTGGGAGGTGACTTAGTTTATTCGGTGACTTGGGAGGTGACTTAGTGACTTGAAATTGATTAAGTGTAGGTACTTGAAATGTGGATCTTATCATTTTGAATATAGTTTAGTTTGGTGACTTGGGAGAGGACTTAGTGACTTGAAATGTCAACTTTTGTGACTTGAACTAAATACTTGAATCTGATTGATTGTATAGATGGAACCTAATTATAGATGGATATATTAACAGAATAATGATAATAGAATGGGTCTTAGGGTGAAATTTGTTGAAGGTGTCAGACGCTTTGTTGAACATGCTAAGACACTTGATGCTTGGTCACATTTTTGGGCTATTCATTGTCCTTGTGTTAGATGTGATGGTATAAATCTTTTAAAAGAAGAAGTTGTGAAGGAACATCTTTATAGAAGAGGATTTCACGAGGACATTTTAAGATTGCATACTATTCACAGTGATGTTGACTAAAATAACTTTGTTGTTAGTGAAAGTGGTAGGTCTGCAGGGCGTAATAACTATCAAGATACTATGATGACAGAAATGGTGTATGGTGCTTTTGGGATGTACGGGGAGACTTTAGGGAATATATCGAAGATGTTCCTAATAGAGAAGCGAGCCATTTTTATGAACAACTGGATGCTACTAGTCATCCTTTGTTTTACGGGTGTTCACATTCCCGTTTGTCTATTGTTGTTAGATTATTAAGTATTAAATCTGATTGAAATATTGCTGAAGTAGGAATGGACTCAATGATAGACCTTATTAAAGAGTTAGTTGACCACACCTTAGAGGTTCCTGATTCTTTCTATAAGGCAAAAAGATTGGTGTCAAAGTTATGTCTCTCCTCTATTAAAATTGATTATTGTGAAAATGGCTGCATGTTATACTTTAAGGAAAATGCTAACCTAGAGCCCTGTAAGTTTTGTCAGGACCCTCGATATAAGCATGGTTTTCGTGGAAATAAAATTGCTATTAAGGTGATGCATTATTTACCTATAATGCCAAGGTTGAAGAGGTTGTATGCTTCAAATAGCTTAGCTCCTCATATGAGATGGCACAGTAAAAATAGAAGGCCCACTAGTGTTATGTGTCATCCATTTGATAGAGAGACTTTGAAGTATTTTGATGCAACTTATCTAGATTTTGCAGCTGATCCACGAAATATTCGTTTGGGATTATGTGCGGATGACTTCATTTTTCTGTTGGTGCTGCACCATATTCATATTGGTCAGTATTTATCACCCCGTATAATCTTCCTCCTGAAATGTTGATGACTAGTCCATATATTTTTTTGAATTGTGTTATTCCTGGCCCACGTAATCCAAAATGTAGAATTGATGTCTACTTGCAACCTTTGATTGATGAACTTCAAATTCTATGGCATGAGGGGGTGAAACTTAGGACATTTCACTTACATAGAATTTTAATCTGCGTGCATATCTAATGTGTACTATTAATGATTTTTCTGCTTATGGAATATTGTCTGAGTGAATGACGGCTGGAAAGTTGACTTGTCCATACTGCATGGAAAAATGAAATCTTTCACATTGAGACATGACATGAAAAATTCATGGTTTGATTGTCATCATTGTTTTTTGCTTCCTAATTATGAGTTTAGGAGACTCAGGAATGCATTCAGAAATAATAGAACTGAACATGATGGTCCACCTCCAAAGTTATCTAGTCATGACATCTGGAAGATAGTTCAAGATTTGCCTAAAGTTAGCGAGGAACCATTGTATAGACTTGATGGATATCGCGTTTTGCATAACTGGACTAAGCGAATTATATTTTAGGAGTTAGAATATTGGCCAGATAATTTACTTAGAAATAATATTGATGTCATGTATATTGAGAAGAACTATTTTGACAACTTGTTCAACACAGTTATGGGTGTCACCGGCAAGACAAAGGATAATCCTAAGGCCAGACTTGATTTACCAGAATATTGCAAGCATAGTGAATTACACTTATAAGAGGGGCCTGTGGCAATGTTCTTAAGCCCAAGGCTAGTTATACATTTAAGTTGGACTAAAAGCGAAAAATATGTGAGTGAATCTAAAGTTTAAAGATGTCCAATGTATATGCCTCAAATTTGAGCAAGAGGGTTGATATGGCACAAGGAATCTTACATGGAATGAAAAGCCATGATTGTCATGTTTTCATGGAACAATTACTTGTAATTGCTTTTATTGGTTTACCTAAAAATATATGTAAACCAATAGCAGAGATTAGTTTGTTCTCAAAGACTTATGTGCCACCACATTAAAAAAAGAAAATCTAGCACGAATAGAAAGTAATATTGTTGTTATCACCAACAAGTTGAAGAATATTTTTCTGCCAGGGTTTTTCGATGTGATGGAACATCTTTCCATTCACCTTGTCCACGAAGCTTGGCTAGGCGGTCCAATTCAATCTAGGTGGATGTATCCAAGCGAACGGTAAGCAATTGTAACATATTTAAATTTATACATATCTTTTTTAATATAGTAAAAATCTAATCTTAAGATTATGCAGGGCAGTTAAAAAATTAAAAAGGGGTCCCAAAAATAAACATAGGGTGGAAGTCTCTATAGTTAAGGCATATCTTGCAAGAGAAATATCTCAATTTTATTCACACTACTTTGGTGATGAAGTTGGTTATTTAAGAAATAAACTGAATCGTCATCAGAACGAAGAGAATGAGCCTCATTTGCAATCGATATCAATTTTCAATCAATCTAGTAGTAAGGCTAAAAAGACCATATTACGCCGGCTCACTACCATGGAGCACAAATCATCAACTTTGTATGTCTTGCTGAATTGCCCGGAAGTTGAGCCCTCTCTGAAATAAGGAGATTAAATATTAACATATCTTATTTATTTTCTCATTCCCTTAAGGAAACTAATTATGTTTCACATGTTGGATCTTCAGTTCATTTAAGACTCAATTTCACAAAGATTAAGTGTATGCATCCTTTGCAACATGGTTTATATATTAGGTTCGTAAGTGTATTAATATTTCTAAAAATTTTAAATATTTACACACACACACACACACATATATATGTATAATATTTCTAGGTACACCAGTCACCAAATGTGGCCGAATACGATCAGTTCTTAAAAGATATTTCTTTGGGACCAGTTGAACCTCGTACAATATCCCATTACACACTAAATGAGTTTAAATTTTCCACCGAAGAACACTCTAGAACAAGAAAAACAAACAATAGTGGTGTTTGGGTTAAGGGCGATGATGATGTTGATTACTTTGGCATCATATAAAAGATCTTAGAACTGGAGTATGCTGGTTTTCCAATAAAAAATTATCCTCTTTTGATGTAAATGGTTTGATCCAAGCACAAGAGGCACAAGAGTATATATGGAGCATAATGTCATTGAAGTGAAGCACAATAGGCCACATCCTGTTTACGATCTCTTTTTTCTCGCGTAAAATGCTAAATAAGTGTATTATGCTCCTTATCCATTGCACAATGATAAGTCTGATTGGTGGGCTGTAATCAAAACAAAGCTTATAGGATGGGTAAAAGTTGAAAATATGTTAGAGACTGCATATTAAAATAAAATGCAGATTGATCACCAGTTAGTGGACATTAATTTAGTGGACAGTTTGAATCATCCGAAAAACATATTCAAAGAAGTTAATATTGTAGAAGAAGAGGCTGAGTGGGTAGGAGATGAGAACTTCCGAAGAGGGTGAATGGTTTAGTAGAGAATCTTCGGGAGAGGTGAATTAGTTTGTGTAGGTTGTATTTATTATGTATTGATGTCTTTATGCTTTGTACTATTTACCTTTATGTTTCTTATTTAAGATTGATAAGTAATATACTGTGTAAGATTGTTGTTTTCACTTTTCCATAATTTATGTAGTAATAGAAATATTCTTGTCTATCTCGTGTTGTTGGAGCGAGCCTAAACTTGCTATGGTTATGTAACTATTTCACTAGTGTTTTAATACTGATTTAGTGATTTGAAATGTGAATTAGTAACTTGAAATTAGTTACTTGGAATGTTTTTTTATATATCCATTTTGTAAGGACTAACTACTTATTAACTTTACATAATTTAGATAGCAGGTAAAGGTGACAAAGGTAAGCAAAAAATTGATACTACAAAGACAAAAAAAAGAAAAAACAACCTCCGTCTTATATACGACCTATAGGTATTCATATATCTGAGGTCGGTTTGTTGATGCGCCAGCACGAACCTCATATTCTAGGTCGTTGCAGCATTCAGTTCCTGCTCCTACGCATATGGGTCCACTTCATGGGTATACAACAACTCATTTTGCTCCCATTCCCGTGCCACCGCCATCATAGTACTATCGAACAACCGTTGACACATACGATCATCTACCATCGTCTGTAGTACCCTCTACTAGCAGTCATCCACGTTCTCATAGTGATTTTGCTGGATATATTGGGTTGAAGGATCTTCATATTGGAGGCACTCCATCCGGTGCTTCAGATCTGCCCACTCAAGTACATCCACTAACACTTGTTCCACAACTCGAAAATAGAGATATTTATCAGAGCCGGTATATTATTTCATATGGAGTAGGGTAAGATTTCTAAATATAACAACATTATTCTTTTTTCATTTACTATATTATTATGCTCTATGAAATTACTGTTTGATTTTGTATTGTAGGTTTATGCCCAATGAGGGAGCTGAAAAAATTATGACTAAATACATTAATCGGCACTAGAACGGCTATTGGACCAGTTGGCAAAAGGTTCCAAAAAATGAAAAAGATGAAATGCTTAAAGAATTTCATATAAGGATTTAACTTATCGACTACTTAACAAATTGTTAGAATAAAAAATTAAATGTTCTTTTTTTTCATTGTAGAAATATTACTGGTGGGATGATATGCATGTCCATACTATAAAGAGGAATTTTTATAGAATAGCTAGAGCCAGGATAAACAGTCTGTTGGATTATGCCAGAATAAATAGGGTATGACCAGGTTTTATACTCGAACCTATGTGGCAAGATTATTTTAGTTATTGGAGTAGCGAAGAATACCAAATGTTGAGTGAGAAAGGAAAAAAAGCCAGGGCATCATCCTAGGGTGGCTCTCTACATACTGTGGGTGCAGTTAGTCGGATAACTGTGGAGAAAAAAATGGTATGTAACTTTTATAGTTTAAATTGTTTGTTTCTATTTAAATTTTTAATTATTTGAAGATTAATAATTTTATCATATGTAGGCAAAAAAATGGGTAGAAAGATAAGACAAGATGAGGTATTCGAGCAGACCCATGTAAGGATGAAAAAGAACCCAACTGATGAAGATGTTTGGGTTGAGCCTCATGCAAAAGCTATTCATGTAAGAATCAAATTTTGTATTTATGAATCTTTTTCTCAAAGTTGATATTATTCAAGTCCGAGTAGTATAATATTTTTTTACTATTAATACTTACTTTACTTTGAATATAGAAAAAATATATGCCGCTCGTTAATGAGTATCATAGTACTTAGCCTCTTGAAGACACAATGCCTGAAAATGTAGAGGAGTTATCGAAAGAAACTATGGGTCCTCCAGCTAGAGGCCAATACTACGGATACCACCGAAAATGTTTTAGTGAGAATGTTAGGTCTTCGTCTATCCCTACATCCTATTCCTCATCAGTTGATAGAGAAAATGTTAAATCACTAAACGACATAGTTTCTAAACTCACTGAAGAGCTTGCTGCACACAGAGAGAGAGCGAAGCAGAAGGAAAAGGAAACAACATCACAAATCAGCATACTGCAGTAGCAGTTGAGCTTTTTTATTCGATCTGCAGGGATTCTACCTCCTTATCCGGGTGTTGCAGTTCGGGCTGCAAAAGGTCTAGGCCCATTGGATGATATCACCACAGATGAGGAATCAGATCCTCTGTGGGTAGGTGAGGATGCGGATGATGAAGAGGATGATGAGTGGTAGTTTTTAGACTTTTATATGTGTAGTAGTTTGGATTTGGAGATGAGTTGTAGTTTTTACACTTTTGTATGTTTTGTATGTTTTTAGATTTGTATTGTATGTTGGTTATTTGAAAATAATATAGCATGTATATTACATGCACGTTTATTTGGCTGGTTAATGGAATGTAGCATATATAAGATGTTATTTTTTAAAAAAAATTACCAGAAAAATCGGACACATATGGTCGGTTTTTTAAAAAGATTCCCAGAAAACCATTTCTAGAAAAAGATTTTCAGAAAATCCACCACCTGTAGTTAGTTTTCTGGAAAAAGATTCCCAAAATATCGACCACATGTGGTCAATTTTTCTGGTAATTTTATAAAAACCGACCACTTGTGGTCTGTTTAATATAAATAATTAATTAATTTTTTAAAAAAATGACTACTTGTGATCCATTTTTTTTAAATTAATTAATTATATTAAATAATAAAACTGACCACAAGTGGTCGATTTTATTAAAATTAATTAATTATTTTAAATAAAAAATTGACCACTTGTGGTCGATTTTATTAAAATTAATTAATTAATTTAAAAGTAAAACCGACCACTCGTGGTTGGTTTATTTTGATTTTTTTTTCAATTTTTTTCTTTTTAGTAAAATAATATTGAATTTTAAATATATATATATATATATATGTATGTATGTATTTATGTATGTATTTTAAAAGAAAAAGACCACACGTGGTCGGTTTTAAAAAAGCTAACAAGTTTTTACTGACCACGAATTTTGATTGATTTTGTGGTCGAAATGCAGGAAATGGTTGGTTTTTCTGTTCTTTTAGTAGTGTCTCTTACAATGCCTATGTAAATTAATTGGCAATTACACATACATACATCTATTATATATCTATGTATCTTTTTAAACTAATATCTTTTATTCTTAATTTTAATGTAAATTGAGATATAACATAACAAAAACGTTACTGATGGACTTAAATACGTATCTATAGCATATGCATATTTGTAATAACTTGTATTCGATGTAAATAACCATATACATGTACAACACTTTAAAAAATAAAGTACAACTGAAATACAAATTTTAGATAATTAGTCTCAAAACACTTGAAATAATTCTTAAAATAATACCTGTAATACTCAACGAAAATACTTCAACAGTTATACCTACTAAATGAACATGCTATTCAAACTGACGGGTGACCTCTACGATATAGTCAAGCCAAATCTAACTGGTGACTTCTCATACCCTACGCAGGCAACATAGTTATGTAGTATAGGGACTGCTACTAATGACTCTGCCTATCTGATGGGGAAGCCGCCATCCCTACACTCGCTCGGTACTAAATCCTACACCTAACTGAAAGACACTGAGATACTAGACTGTTCTGAGTTGAATAACTGATATTTGACTATTCTGATAATGCTCATAACTTAATCTGAAGACAATTCTGTAATATACTGAGACTACGCTAAATAAATAGCTATGGTTTTTGGGTATTCAATACCATCAGGACTCAAAACAATAATACTAAAAAGACACTAAAGCTTGAAGGCCAAAACATGAAGGCTCTGATTAAATAAGTCACCTTTGTAGGCATTTTATCAAACACTTGTACATCATAGTTTAGTCAATTCATGGGAATAGTATAACACTTGAAATAATAGCATGACTTCAGTATTTATAACACTAAATCATGATCTAATTTGAAGAATGACAATATTAAAACATGGGGATTTCGTAACAACGATAATTCCATTTAAAGTATGGTATAAAAATCAGTATTCATGGAAGTTCATAGAGATTTGTAGTTTTAAATCACAATTTAATATCATAAATCTTAAAAAGATGATAGATTTGTAATTAAAATGGATACTTGGAATCCATGGATGAAAGAAATCCATGGATGAACATCTAACATACCTGGGATGGTGAATTTGGAAGGATTGATAGAGAGTTCTTGAGATTTGACCTTGATTCTTGAGAGCTAGGGTTTCTTGTTTTTGAAAGAAGGGATTTTTAATTTGAGAGAAAGTGAATAATGATGAGTATTTAGGTCAATTAGGAGTTGAATTTCATTTTTAGGGCGAGTTTAGGGCTTACGAAAAAAACCAAAATACCCTTAAACGAATTTAAAAATACAAGCTGGAAACTAAAATTCCAATTTTTGGCCTTGGCTCGATGTGCCACTATCGCGCCAAGGCACTAGAAAAGGGACAATTGGGACCTGACAAATGCCGCGATGCACCACCATCATGGTAAGCCTGTGGATGCCAATTTTTCCATCTCCGCGATGCGCTGGGATTGCGGAGGCCCACTAGAAATTGAAAAATATCAAATTGACCTACAGCGTGATGCACCAGGATTATGGACCCTCACTGAAATTTGCCAAATGGGAGATTGTCCCATTCTACGGTGCGCTAAAGGTTTAAATGATGGGGTTTTACGACTGAAACTTAATATCTCCATAACTTTTTACCCGGTTATCGGATTTGGGTAAATTTTATATCGTTGGAAATCTAATTGAATTTCCTACTCAATGACAGGCTCTAAAATGAAAAATAATGAATTCTTCAAAAATTTCATATATAAATACTCATGCAATGGGACTTAGATTATGCTAGAGAAAATACATGGGGTTATAAATTTCATGTTTGATTTAATTATATTCATGTTTATATTGGTTAATTGGGATTCTAATCCATGTTTTATGACAAATTTTATGTGGGATTAATTGATATATATGTAACACCATGTGAATCCACGTTGAAACCTTGAAATTATGAAGTTTGAGTTGAACTATGATGTTTACTTGGGTTTAATGTTATGTTCATATGTCATGCTCATTAAGTTCTTGATAAATTGCTCATGTGAACTAATAAGAGAAGAAAATTATGACATGTCATCTTATGTGCGAATTGTGTCATGCAAGTGTTTGATGTAATGCCTCCATGAATGAGTTGTGAGAAAGTGCACAAGATTATGCTTTTCAAGTCTATGTTATGATTTAATTTCATGCTCTCAAGTTTTGGGGGTATTTAATACCAAATAATTTAGCTATTTACTTAGAGCCAATTTCAGTTACAAGATAACGTCAGTCATGTCACGATTCGTAGTACGCTCTGTCAGTTACAAGACTCAAGAAAAACTCAGTATACTCAGTACTAGTCCAGTCTAGTTTAGTATTTAGTTCAGACCTCAGTATACTTATTCAGTACTATTCCATCAGTCAATAGAACTCATTGAATTTAGTTCAGTTCAGTTAGATAATATAATCAGTAACACTTTAGTCCAATCTAGTACAGACTAGAAAATTAGTTCAGTGTCTATTTAGTTGGGAGTAAGATTCAGTACCGAGCGAAGCTAGGGATAGGGACATTCTTGCTAGCAGAGGGTTTGAACCATAGTAGAAATCCCTGCGTTACGGAACTATATAGCCAGCATAGGCTGAGATATCTTCCTTCCAACTATTGTGAGGGTTGATACATCTCAATCGAGTTTTGCCAGTGAGGATTGACAAAAGAGCTTCTTGCCAAAGAGGGTTAAATCACAGCTTGTCTCGACTCGTGGCACGGTATTGATACCCTTCCAACTAGGGTTATAGGTTAGACCCCAATCTATTTAGAAAGAGGCATTTCAGTTAGATAATTACCTCCTATAATCTTAATTTTAGATTCAGTCTCAGTATTGAACTAGTGCAGTTCAATAGATTCAGGACTGTCAGTTACAGTTACTCAACTTAGTACGAAACTCAGTATACTTCCACAAAATCAAGAATGTTAGATACAATCATTCCGTTATTTGAAATATAGTATCAGTAAACTTAGATATCTGTAATCAATATTTAGAATTAGTATTTAGTATTATCAAGATCTCAGTTATAGTCTATATATTCATTTATGTACTCTCATTCAGTCATACTCATGTTATTCAGTTAGTATTGTTCATGCATATGAACCCATGTATTTCAGCCTACCTCACTGAGCATACCAGTACATTCAAAGAGCTGATGAATGCTTTTTTTTGTGCTATGATGTCTTATACCATAGGTTCAGATGCATGGGCTCCAAAGCACCCTTAGTAGTTTAGATTTTCAGCAGACAAAGTTAGTGGTAAGTCTTCATGGTTCAAGGACATGATTGTTTTTTTACCATTTCGGTTCATTTTCAGTAGTTGGAGTTAGTTGGGGGCTTGTCCCATCAACTCCATAGTTCAGAAAGTTTAGAGGATTTTCAGACTAGAGTATTTTTCGATAGATATGTCAGTTTAGGTCTTGTTGTGTTGTATAAAGTATTATTTACAGTATTGAACCTTATGGCCAGTTTTCACTTATTTTTTGCATATTTATCATATTATTATTCAATTATTACAGTAGGTACCAGTCATGGGTTAGCTTGTGGTCCTTCAGGATTATGAGCATTGTGTAGCGTCCGAGGTACAGATTCAGGGTGTTGATAACTTGGCATCAGAGCCTAAGGTTCAATAGAGTTCTAGGAAGTCTGAAATCTGCATAAATTAGAGTCTTGTGCATGGGTGTGTAGCGCGCCACACTTATGGACAAGAGGGTACGGGATATTTTAGGAAAAGTTTTCCTTCTTTCAGTATTCATGTCGTGCAAGTGAGCATGAGCTCCTATTAAATTCTCAGTCTAATCGAAGTTTCTCTTCTGTTTACAGAATATACCTCCAAAGAGGACTCAAAGAAGAGGAATGGGAGACCAGCCATCCCCTTAGCCCATCCATCCTGATCCTTTGGGAGAGCATGTCTCCCCCGCTGAGTTTAGAGCAATATTCACTACCCTAGCTCATTCTATGGCAGCTCAAAATAAACGTCCAGCTGTTGTTCCAACCAACCCATTGGCCAATACCTCTGCTACTAGGATTTAGGATTTAGGATTTCAGCTGAATGACCCTCCATTATTTACCAGGTCTAAGTCAGATGAGGACCCTATGGAATTTCTTGATCAGGTGTAGAAAGTTACAGATATTATGGGGGTGACTGTTGTTGAGAACGCTGAGTTAACCACATATCAGTTACAGGATCTAGAACACTCATGATTTAAACAGTGGAAATTAGAGAGGGTCATAGATGCAGGGCCCATAGAATGGGAAGAGTTTGCAGTTACTTTCTGGATAGGTTCTTTCCACTAGAGTTGAGAGAAGCAAAGGTTTAGGAGTTTATTAATCTGAAATAGGGAAATATGACAGTATAAGAGTATTCTCTCAAGTTTACTTAGTTAGCCTGATATGCCCTACATGTAGTAGCAGATAGCAGAGCGAAGATGAGTAAGTTTGTGTCAGGGGTGTCTAGCAGTGAGGTCAAAGAGTATAGAACTGCAATGCTGATTATATAGATGGACATATCTAGGCTCATGGTCCATGATCAGTAGATAGGAGAGGCCAAGAATAAAGTGAAGGAGAAGGAGACCAAGAGAGCGAGAACAGGTAGTTTTAGTTTCACTCAGCCTAAGTAAAAAGGTAGGAATCATGCTCAATTCCGCCTGAAATCCTCAGTTCCAACTTTGTCCTCGGCCAGTGCTCCTATACCAAAATTCAAAGATGGCAATAGGGATAAGGCGTTAGGCCCTAAACCCCAGGGTAGTGTCAGTAGCGCCCCAACCAATCCCCTTTGTCATAAGTATGACAGAAACCACCAAGGTATCTGCAGAGCTGGCAGTGATGTGTGTTTTTGATATGGAAAGCCATGCCACAGGGTCAGACAATGTCCTCAGGTAGGTACGCAGATTTAGCATAATCTTCACCCAGCTCAGTCCGATCGCCCAAATTAGAAGGGTGATACGCCCAGATTACACCTTTCTTATGAAAGCATAAGTGGTCGTTGTAAAATATAGAACCCAACTAGGTTGGGGTCTAATCACACAGGGAATATGGTTCTAATTAAGTTGTATGCAGATAAGTTAACTTTTAATCATTCATTTTTGTAAAACAAAAGGGGGGATTTGATTCAGTTCACAAATTTATAGTTTCAGAGTAACAAGATGAAATATGTATAGTAGTATTCAAATTCATAGAAATAGCAAGCTAGAGTTATGTCCACCTTGTAGTTTTTAATACTTTCCAACTATGGGCTTTATGAGTTCATACATGTATCAAGCTTACAGAGAAACACATTGATTTTAATAACATAATCCTAGTGTTTCTCAATCATCAAGGACTAATTCACTTCAGTTCTCTCAAAACAAAAGTGTTTACTAAAACAATACAAAATCTCCAAGTAGTTAATCCTGTTACGGCATTAACATATGAAATAGGCGTTGAAAATCCTATTTTTTTGTCACTACTCTCTTTTTCGAACCTCAACCTTTCTATCGAACAAGTTGAGTTTTAAGGCACATCCTTTATGTTTTCAACCACAAGAATTCAAGATAAACGAAGAGAGTATGATATAAGCAGATCAATACGTGATGAATTCAAAAACCCAAAGTAATAGATTGTATGCTACAAGGCTTCCATAACCCTAACTAATAAACTTAGCTACTCATGAATAAAATTGAAATCACAATAGAAATATTCATCATACCTAAAACTAGAAGACGATCTTGGTGTGCAAATAGTGAAAACAAGAGAGAAATGTTTTCTCTCTCCACCCTTAGCCGCTATTCCCTTTTTCCAAATACTACAGAATATTGAAAAATCAAATAAAAATTCAGCATCAAGTATTTTAATAATCTCTTCTCTCATAATTTCTTTCTAAGTCCCTAAACTAATTATAACTGACAAATTAGTCTTGAACATAGTTTCTAGACATCACATTTGATCCAACAAGCAACTTCTCCTCTTGCGTGATTTGTCATCCGCAATCGACAGTCCCATCTTGTCTTTATCTACCTCATTAACACCTAAAATTATGCTAATCACATAGGTTAGCTCAATTACATCAAAGTAGAGTAAAACATAAGAAACTAAGCATTTTTGTTCTCAAAACTTAGCTAAATTATGGGTATGTTATGGTGCTTAGGCGTATAAATACACCCAATATCACCACCCCACACTTAAAGCATTGTTCATCCTCGATCAAATTATCCAGTTGCACATACACAAGATTTAAAACACACAAAAGAAACACAAGAAGCTCAAATAGGCTCACACAGCAAATTCATGCATACTATTTCAGAAAAGAAATCATATAAATTACCCAACTTTTCATCAAACATGTGCCCTCACAACAGAAAAGTTACCCATTATCACACATGATAATTCAATTTCTAGTACATTGGGTTAGAAGATCAACTTGCGCTCACTCTCACAAAGAATTTTCAAATTACAAATGATAACCATATGCTTTCCCTTAGTGTAGTGCTTAGCTAATATGAGAACATTAAGATTAGGATCATATAGGTATTTACAGGGTGTAATGTAAGCTAAGGGGTGGCTAGGAACTATTCTGGCCAGTAATAGTGACTATCTTCCCTAAGCGCTTCAATACACTACATTAGACAATGAATACCAATCTATAACAACCAATTTTCAAATATACCAACTTCACGCATCAGTTTTCTTTCACCCTATTTCAAAGATCACTCACATAACTTATGGTTGGAGTATTTACCATGTTCACATCATATCATTTTTAACAACATTTTATGCCTTTTCTCTATTTTTTTTATATATATCTCACTCCCAACCAATCATATCAGATTTACACAAAAAACTACTACTTTGGGGTTTCATTTTCACCTTTTTCTCCTTATATTTACAATTCCTTACTAAAACAAAATTTATAATAAAGCACTTAGGAGATTTTGATCAAGTTAAGGTTAATTAAGAAAGGATTAGGCTACACAGGAGGTTACCAAAGAACAAGTTAAAGGCTCAATCGGGCTAGCTAAGATTACGCACAAAGGTGGTTAAAAAAAGGGTATGAAAAATGGCTATGAAAGAAGTGCCTAACTCATCTCCTAAACTCACATTGTTTATTTAATTTTGCACATACACCAGGCAAGTTCTAGCATCAGTTGCAATAAGGAATATGTGAATACCTTCACACACACATGGAACATGCTTAACTTCAAAAAGGATCATTATAGACCCTTAACCAAACGTTATACGAATTTACTTTTAAACCAACAATCACCATATGAGTCTTAAACTAGAACTTAGGTGTCTCAATAGTAAAGATTTATCATATGTTTATATTATAGTGTGGCCCAGTAGAATAAATTACATTCACTTGTTAGGTCCTACACATGATTGATCTTCTCTTAAGATGATCGTCATCCATCCATCATCGAGAAAAATACCTAACTATGACTTTAAAAAACTAACATATACACAAAAACAAAACAACTGAATTAAACTAACAAATTCAAATTGGAAAACTAAAATACACTAAAGATAAGACAAAATAGTAAGAAATCTAGAAGAACTTCTAGACACCCCACACTTTAAATAAAACAATGTCCCAAGTGCAAGGACATAAACAAAAACTGGCTAGTAGGACTCTTCTTGTACATCAGAGGTCATACCACCTGCATCAGAATCATCCTCAGAGTCCTCATCACTAGAGTCATCCTTTATGTCAGAATCTAACAGTTAGCGATCCTCATCTATTGGTACATCATCATCCAATGGTTCCTCAAAACCAGTCCTCACTCCACACATATCTCTAGAATATTCATTAAGTGGGGAGTCATAATCCCATTATCGTAGCTCTACATCAGTAGGCACACGGTCTCCACTCATCATCATGAGATTTTTCATGCCATAAAGATGGTGGAAGAAGCTCTCATCTCGTACGTGATGTTCAACAGTGGTAAGAATTGTCCCTTGGCTAGTGTCTGGATCCTTCACCTTTGTAACATCCACTCTCTTTGGGTTTTGAGGCAACTTATGATCCGCTGGCTCTACTTCAATGTTTTTCTTTTTTAAAATGGAGGTTAGTAAACTTCCAAAACTGAATGGTGTCCTTTTTTGCTTCCTTGCTTTGCACATAAAAGTGCGTATCACTGCACCAATGTTGACATGAACATCAGTCATCAAAGCATAAACCAAACATACCCGATTGCAAGAGACCTTGGTGAACTGGTTTTCCAAAATCAAGCTAGCATTGACTATCCTTAGCTAGATGCGAGCTTCTCTATTCAGAAAAGCATATAGGAATGTGTTGTGGTGGCCGTTGTCCTTGTGATTGATCCACCGATCCATAGACCTTGAACCACACAAAGTATGCTTGATGGATCTATAGGGAGGCCTACTTATAATTCCTTTAACCTGGAGTGATACACGTCTAGAATGCCTAAGAAAGAGTTGAAAAAGTTGGTTGTCAGATGTAGGATTTTCCCTCGAAATTTTACTTCACTTCCGCGAGTCTTTGGGGACCAATTAGCATCAAACTCTTGAGTCCAATCTAGATTGCACTCACCCATATCTTCGAAGATGAAGTCAAGTTTCAGCTCTGTGATCCTAGCCATAATGTGAGGGCAATGCCTCGCCAAACTCTCTTTTTTAATCATCTATAGTTACACATATCTATTTAATTTATTATTCTTGAAGCACTCCTGACCATCCTCCTCTATGACCTATTTAATACCAAAAGTGCGTCGAGGTACTTGAAGAGAGGAAGAAGAAGATTTCTCCTTTCTTGCTTTTTTCTGTCCTTTATGAGATGTGGATACTTTATCTTTGACCTAGTTTCCTTTGGGAGCCATATTACCTAAGTGCATCATAAAATCATATCAACCATACTTAATAAAACTCACTACAATTAAAAAGGGGATAGTGAAATCACCACCCCAAACTTATTTTGTTAACATAACTCAATTAAGTGATGTTGTCGGGTACTCAGACTTCGTTGACATACACATTGATCTTAGGATTTGACATTATTCACACATTATTAACACATGTAAAACTCACATGGTGGCTTTTCTTTTCCTTTTTGACTTATAATTTCATTCCATCAAACCCCACAACCCACAAAAGAATTTTAATTCAACTTTTCACATGGCGTAACACAATTTTTTCACCAAATCAAGTCTTTCACCAAATCAATTTCACAAATTTCATTTCAATAAAGTCATTGTTGAACAAAATTATCCTTTACAACTTCACCAATCTTAATACAACGATATCATGACATTCCTACACTTCTATCAACATCATGCTCAACAAAATAAGATGGATTCACACTCAATACCCACGATACACCATGACTCATACAAAACCACCACCAACAAATTAAAAGGTCCAATAAAAAATCACAACAATGGTGGTTTCTACAATAATAATGTTCCTCATCCCAAAGAGTTTCAAAACCACTTTTACAAAGTTATGGTAAGAGTTTAATATATAATCCTCGAGAAATCAATTAACTATTACAATAAAGTCACAACTTCGAATAGTTAAGAAAGAAAAACTTACCTTAAAGATGGAGGATTGAAGAAACAAAGGAATAATTCTTGAGATTTTAAGCAAAGAAGAAGCTTAAAAGTTGGAGGATGTTGAGATGACAATTATTTTTCATGGCTTTGGGGAAAAATAAGAGTGAATTGGAGTATTTAGGGTGTTGTATCTATTTAAAGGATAAAATCCGGGTCGGGTTGACCTAAAGAATAGTTAGATTTATGTTAAAATTACAAGGGTGTGCGGCATACAACTTATTGCACAAGTTTAAGTGTGCGTCGCATTAGGCATCGCACAATTGAGATAGTGAGCATATGCGTTATGGTGTATGGCGCACATGTTATCGCACAAGTGCAAGTATGCGGCGCACATGTTATCTCACAAGTTGAAGTATGCGGCGCATAAGGAATTACAAAGTTGATAAAGTGAGTATGTACGGAGAATTGGGTAGTGCATATGTTATTGCACAACTTGAGGTATGCAACGCATATGGTATCATACAGTTGAGACAGTGAGCACGTGCGGAGGCTTGGGTGGTGCACATGTTATCATACAACTTTAGGTGTGTGGAGCATATGTAATCGCCCACATCAAGGTGTGCGTCGTACATCATGCCATCCATTTTTGCCTATGTGAAGCAATGTGGTTAGGCTAAATGTTAGGTGACGCCTTTACCATGGTCTATGTAACTTGGACATCATGCCCCCCATTCTCCATATAAATCCTAACTCGAGTCACAACTCTAACACGAATCATAAATCGAGCCTTACATTTTGACCACTCCAACTTACCTGTGATGATTCTGACACTCCTAAACTTACCACCTTTGACATGGCGCACTTTCAACCCAAGTTTCAAAACTACCACTTCTTTAGTTCTTCTATTACCTACACTTAATTAAAAACAATTAAAATGATTAGAAGGGTGGGTTGCCTCCAACCTAGTGCCTTAGTTTTGGTCGTGGCTCGACTCTTGTTTCTGTATTTTTTATGTTGCATGTAAAAATCAAAGTAGAATCACGGGTTGCCTCCCATGTAGTGCCTGATTTATTATTGCAGCACAACTCAGTTATCTTGATTACTCAGACTTCATCAAGATAGATAGTAGCAATACTTTTTATCGAGTCTTTTGGGCTGATATAAGTTTGACTCGTTGTCAGTTGAATTTGAAAATGCTTCCGTCTTTATTTTCAAGTTTGACTACTCCAGATGAGTAGAATTGATTAACTTTAAATGGGCCTGACCACTTGGACTTAAGTTTACCTAGACATAATTTGAGCTTAGAGTTGAATAGAAGCACCAAGTCGCCTTTCTGGAAGTCTCATTTTTTAATCCTTTGATAATGATACTTTTTCATCTTTTCCTTGTATAAGTATGCTCTTTCATAAGCCCCAAGATGGAATTCATCCATCTCATTCAATTGCTCAGTCTTAGCTCCGCTGCCTCCTTCCAATCCAGATTTAATAGTTTGAGTGCCCATAAAGCCTTATGCTCCAGCTCGATCGGTAAATGACATGATTTTCCATAGACTATTTGATACGACAATATGCCAATTGGTGTCTTGAAAATAGTATGATACGCCCACAAAGCGCCATCAAGCTTCTGAGACCAATCTTGCCTACTAGCATTCACTGTTTTAGCTAAGTTAGCCTTACTTTCCCGATTCGAGACATCTACTTTCCCACTAGTTTGTGGGTGTTATGGGGTTGCCACTCTATGCTGTTTCACCCCATATTTTTCAAAAGTCGCTCGAAACACTTTGTTGAAAAAATGGGATCCTTTGTCACTTATAATCGTATGTGGTGCTCCAAAGAGAGAGAAAATGTTCTTCTTGAGAAACACAACAACTCTCTTTCCTTCATTATTAGAAAAGGCAACGTTTTCAACCCATCTTGATACATAATCCACAGCAACGATAATGTACTTCATCCCGTACGAGCTTAGAAAAGGGCCCATAAAATCGATGCCCTAGACATCAAGTAATTCAACTTCGAGCATCTTAGTCTAAGGCATCTCATGCCTCTTGGAGATCGTCCGCTGCCTTTGACATTGGTCACACTTTAGCACAAACTTGTGAGCATCCTTGAATAGCATTGTCCAATAGCCACTTTACAACACCTTTCTAGCAGTTCAGTCACCTGTATTATGATCTCCAACCGGGCAAGCTTGATATGCTTCTAATATATACAATACATCCACTATTGGCACACATCTCCTTATAATATTGTCAACACATCATCAAAAAGGATACGACTTATCCTAGAAGTAGCGTGTCATAGCATGAAGGAATTTTTTTATTTTATGGAAAGAGAGATTTTCAGGAATGACTTCACTCACACCATAGTTTGCAAAATTAGCTTACCAAGGCATTTTGTCCATTGTAGCAGCCAAAATCTCTTGATCAAGGAATGGATCATTCATCTCCCTTTCATTACTAACTGCATGCTCACTTGCCATCCTAGACAGATGATCCGCAACTTGATTTTTGCAACCCTTTCTATCTTTGACTTCAAAGTCAAATTCTTGAAGCAGCAACACCTATCAAATCAACCTTGGTTTAGCATCCTTCTTAGCCATCAAATACCTTAAGGCCGCATGGTCAGTGTGGACCACCACCTTGGTTCTGAGCAGGTAAGACATAAATTTCTTGAAAGTGTAAACTACAGTAAGAAGCTTCTGTTCGGTGATGGTGTAGTTATTTTGATCTCCATTCAGCACTTTGCTAGCATAATAGATTGGATGAAACAATTTTTCCTTCTTTTGTCCCAACACAGCTCCTAGGGCAACACCGCTTGCACCACACATGATCTCAAATGGTTTTGACCAATCTGGTGCAATAATTATAGGGGCTTCAACCAGCTTCTTTTTAAGGCATTCAAATGCCTTCAGGCAATCATCATAAAAAAGAATTAGCTTCCTTCTCTAAAAGTTTGCAAAGTGGATTTGCAACCTTTGAGAAGTTCTTATAAGCCTCCCGTAAAAGCAATAATGCCAAAGGAAACTACGTAGACCCTTTACTGAGATGGGAGGTCGTAGTTTCTCTATACTTCAACCTTGGCTCTATCAACTTCTATCCCTTTTTTTGAAATTTTGTGCCCGAGAACAATGCCTTCCTTCACCATGAAACGGTATTTTTCCCAATTGAGCACCAAATTGAATTCCATGCACCATTGTAGAGCTCTACTAAATATCTCCAAACACAACTTAAATGAATCTCCAACCACAAAGAAATCATCTATGAACACCTCCAGGGTGTTCTCCATCATATCTGAAAAAATAGACATCATACACCTTTGAAGGTGGTTGGTGCATTACATAACCCAAATGGCATCCTCTTGAAAGAAAAGGTGCCATACGGGCATGTAAATGTCACCTTCTCCTGATCTTCAGTAGCAATACAGATCTGAATGTAGCTGGAGTATCTATCTAAGAAGCAATACCACCCATTTCCTGCCAACCGATCAAGCATTTGATCCATAAAGGCATACAGAAGTGGTCCTTTAAGATCCATAAGTTTAGTTTGCGATAGTCCATGAAAACCCTCCACCCAGTAACTGGACTTAGAGGAATTACTCATTATTTTTATTTACAACAACAGTCATGCCTCCATTTTTGGGCACGCATTGGACTGGGCTTACCCATTTACTGTCGAAAATAGGATAAACCACTCTTGGAATTAGCCACTTAATAATATCCTTCTTAACCACTTCTTACATCAGATGATTAAGTCGGTGCTGATGCTCACGGGTAGAGTGTTTTTCATTTACCAGAAATACGTACCTTAGATTCTCTGGCAGTTCTTTCAATTCCAACACCGGTGGCTCTTTAATGGATGGCTTAGCCGGTAGTGTTGGTCGATTAGAAAGATCAAGGTCTAGCTTCTTAGGAGCATAAGATTATGACACCATTCCTATCAAAGCATAAATAGTCTATTTGTACACCTTAATGCCTTCACAATCAAAATTTATAAGCACTGCAGCTAGAGGCTCTACAACAAATTTCTTCTCTAGTGGAATCTCCTGCTCATCTTTATAATATACATCAACAATTGAGAACACACTCATTTATTTATGTTTTTCTTTGAATGGCATACATCAAATTGCACCACTTCATTATTTAGCCTAAATAAAAGCTCATTAGCTCACAGATCAATCAATACACTTTCGGTTGTGAGGAAAGGTCGACCTAAGATTATGGGCACCTCGAAGTCCACCTCACAATCTAGATTGATGAAATCTATTGAAAATATAAAGCTAGCAACTTTTACCAGCACATCATACAAAATACCAATAGGTCGCTTAACCAACCTATCCGCCATCACCAGTCGCATGTTGGTGGGTATGGGTTCTCCCAAACCCAATTTTTTATAGAAAGCTAGTGGCATCAAATTGATGCTCGCTTCTAAATCATATAAGGCCTTAGCAAATTCCAGTGACCCAATCATACAAGGAATAGTAAATGCTCCTAGGTCAGCCTTCTTCTACACCAAGGATTTTGTGGAAATAACACTACAATTATGGAGATTATCTACCGATTTGTAGCTTACCGCTCTTTTCTTCATCACCAGATCCTTCATAAATTTAGCTTATCCTGGCATTTCTCAAGTGCCTCTACTAAGGGCACATTTATGGTCAACTACTTCAACATTTCCATGAACTTACTAAACTTAGTGTCATCGGCCTTCTTTTTCAATCTCCGAAGAAATAGAGGTGGTGGTTTTGGGAGAGTATTCACCGCTACTTTCTTTTTCTTCTATTTCTCATTTTCCAACTCATCAACCTGCTAATGATTAGAAGGGATATCAAAGCCATCCAGTTTCTCAGACTCTACTAGATTATCTTCTTCAAGATCAACATTTTCTTCGATCACCTCATCATTCACAGATTTGCCCAAAGAAAGGCCTGATAAAACCTTACCACTTTATATGGTAATAGCCATGCATGAACCATTATTTTGAGGGTTCTAAATTGTATCACTTGGTAGAGTTCCACTTTTTCTATGATTAAACACTGCAAAAAATTGGCTTATTTATTGTTCTAACTATTTGATCGAAGTGGAATGAGAGTTTACTAACTGACTCATAGATAAAAAATCGATCTTTATAGTAGTCACCCCAGAGTTGGTAGCCTCAACTCCCTTCAATAATTTCTCCATCATGTCCTCCATGGACATCTTGCTTGATCTAGTTGCAGCATTATCTCTACTTTCGAGAGGTACATATAGCCCACTTTTATCATTCTTGCTCTTCCAGTTTCCTTGATCCCGATCCTTGTATCCAACCTTGTCATAATAAGTCCGACCTTGATTTCCTTGGCTATTGCCTTAGAACCCCCCCTGGTTATTCAAATAGTTTGCCTCTTCTTCCGAATTAGAATCATCTCTACCTTAGGATGCAACTACTTTTGCCTTTTCAGTCTTTGCAGATAATAAGTTCTTGGTCAACAAATCCATCTACGTATTTAAGTTTTCCATGTCTTGATCGTGTTCTTCCTTTTTCTTCCATTGTTCTATAGTCATTCCAATAGACAGAGTAGGGCTTGCTACCACAGAATCCCTGTTATGAGAAGCTCTACTTTATTTGGTCATCCAATCAAGCATCTCCGAAGCTTTCTAAAATAAGAGATCCACAAATGATCCCCCTGTAGCATTATTAATAACTGGCTTTGTAATAGAGTTCAAAGCCTGATAAAGAGTCCCCATTAGATGAATATCTATTATATTATGGTTTAGACACTACATCAGCTTCTTTTTTAACCTCTCCCAAGTCTCGTGAAGGGCTTCAGTAGGGAGCTACCTAAATTTTTTGATCTCATCCCTTAGCAGTACCCTCCTGGAAGATGGAAAGAACCTTTCTAGGAAAGCCTCTTTCAACTACCTCCAGTTGGTTATAGAATCGAGCGTCATCTCATTAAGAGACAGTGTTGCCTGCTCAGAAAGAGACAATGGAAATAAATGCAAGTGGATGGCATTCTGTCCCACTCTTGAGTTATCCAAAGATATACAAATGGTGACAAAGTTCACCAAATACACGTTGGGATTATCTCCCGGGAGTTCACCAAACAACCCCTTCAGGTGGAGGAGTTGAATCGTTGTACTAGTAATATTAAACTTTGCTCTTGGTGCTAAAGGTATAGGAATAATAGCTCCAGTAGTACCAACTCCATCCATTCAATCCTCCTCATCATTAAGATCAAATTGAAAAGATTGGCGATCAGGTCTCGACCTGAAAGGACGGTTTCTATTTACATTTCTTTTCACTGGTACAACTACATTCTCTACACACATTAAATTTCCCAATCCTAACAAATCATCATTTCCCAGGTCCTATTCATCTAGATTTGGTATCTAATCTGGGTTATCTGCATTCTTTTGGTTCAGTTGAGCATTAGCTAAAACGGCTAATCTATCATCTTCCTGTTTATTTGCCATTTTTTCAATGAGTTGAGGTTCAGGATTGAATGGTAATAATGGTTCTCCTGAACTTCAAGTTCATGGCATAAACAACAATAATCCTGTAACAAACAAAAACAACAAACAAAATTAAAACTTGGGAAACTTGACCAAATGTCAATTAACAAAGACAAACTTAATTGACAACCGTATTCCCCGGCAATGGTGCCCAAATTTGATATGCTTAAATTACACCTCTCTTACAAGAGCGTAAGTGGCTGCTGTCAAATGTAGAACCCAACTAGGTTGGGGTTTAAGGGTTGAATCCCATAGGGAATATGGTGATAATTAAGTTGTATTCAGATTAGTTGACTTTTAATCATTTGTTTCCATAAAACAAAAAGGGGGATTTGATTCAGTTCACACATTTATAGTTTCAGAGTAACAAGATGAAATATGTGTAGTAGTATTTAAATTCAGAGAAAAAACAAGCTAGGGTTATGTCCACCTTGTAGTTTTTAGTACTTTCCAACTATGGGATTTATGAGTTCATACATACATCATGATTACAGAGAAACGTATTGCTTTTAATAACACAATCCTAGTGTTTCTCAACCATCAAGGACTAATTCACTTCAGTTCTCTCAAATCAAAAGTGTTTACTAAAACAATATGAAATCTCCAAGTAGCTAATCCTGTTATGGCATAAACATATGAAATAGGGGTTCGAAATCCTAATTTCTAGTCACTACTCTCTTTTCCGAACCTCAACCTTTCTATCGAACAAGTTGAGTTTTAAGGCACATCCTCTATGTTTGCAACCACAAGAATTCAAGATAAATGAAGAGAGTATGATACAAGAAGATCAATACATGATGAATTAAAAAGCCCAAAGTAATAGATTATATGCTACAAGGCTTCTATAACCCTAACTAATAAACTTAGCTACTCATGAATAAAATGAAAATCACAATAGAAATATTCATCATACCAAAAACTAAAAGACGATCTTGGTGTGCAAATAGTGAAAACAAGAGAGAAATTTTTTCTCTCTCCACCCTAAGCTGCTATTCCCTTGTTCCAAATACTACAGAATATTGAATAATCAAATAAAAATTTAGCATCAAGTCTTTTAATAATCTCTTCTCTCATTACTTCTTTCTATGTCCCCAAACTAATTATAACAGACAAATTAGTCTTGAACATAGTTTATAGATGTCACATTTCATCCAACAAGCAACTTTTCCTCTTGTGTTATTTGTCATCCATGATTCACAGTCCCATTATGTCTTTATCTACCTCATTAATACCTGAAATCATGCTAATTACATAGGTTAGCTCAATTACATCAAAGTAGAGTAAAACATAAGAAACTAGGCATTTTTGTTCTCAAAACTTAGCTAAAATATGGGTAAGTTATAGTGTTTAGGCGTATAAATACACCTAAGATCACAGGGTGCCTCTTCCAGTGCCACCAGTGGGAAACACCCAAACAGACTCTATGTTTTTCAGTCCTGATAGGATTAGGAAAGTTTTCCTGATGTGGTCACTGGTATGTTACAAGTTTATCATTTGCATGTTTACGCTTTGCTAGATCTAGGAGCTTCTTTGTCCTTTGTTACGCCATATATAGAAGTTGATTTTCCTCAGTCTCTACCTTAGTAGGTAAATTTATTATAGCCAGACGGGTATACAGGAACTACTCGATTATGGTATCTTAAAAAGTCACTTCAGCAGACTTAGTCAAATTAGAGATGACTGATTTTGATGTCATTCTCAGCATGGATTGTCTTCATTCCTGCTATGCCTCAGTCGACTGCAAAAACAAAATTGTCTAATTTCAATTCCCAACTAAACCCATCCTAGAGTGGATAGGTAGTACTCCAGCACTTATGGGTCACTTGTTTCTTACCTTCGGGATATAAAAATAATATCTAAGGGATGCTTCTACCATCTTTATTGAGTGCAGGACTCTAGTTCAAAAACCCCTAATCTTGAATCAATCCCAATAGCTAGTGAATTTCTAGATGTGTTTGCTGAAGATTTTCCAGGAGTTTCTCCCGAAATAGAAATTTATTTTGGAATCAATCTTCTCCTAGATACTCAGCCTATATTTATTCCTCCATATAGAATGGTACCTGTAGAACTTAGAGAATTAAAAAAGAAACTAAGAGATCTCCTCGATAAGAGGTTTATCAAACCCAGTGTGTCCTCATAGGGCATTCTCATTTAATGCATGCGTATAAAAAATGGTTCTCTCAGGATGTGTATAGACTAACATCAGCTAAAT
Source organism: Capsicum annuum (assembly GCF_002878395.1). NCBI lineage: Eukaryota > Viridiplantae > Streptophyta > Magnoliopsida > Solanales > Solanaceae > Capsicum > Capsicum annuum. Next base: position 62,157 of record NW_025838506.1, on the reverse strand, counting down.
AAAGTCATGGTCAAGAACAAGTATCCACTTCCCAAAATTAATGACTTGTTTGACCAACTTTAGGGTGCTAGTTATTTCTCTAAGATAGACCTTAGATCAGGCTATCATCAGCTCAGGTTCAGGGAATGTGATATCCCAAAGACAGCTTTCAGAAATTGGTATGGTCACTTTGAATTCTTAGTTATGTCCTTTAGTCTTACCAATGCCCCAATAGCTTTCATGGACTTGATGAATCTTGTGTTCAAGTAGTACTTGGACATGTTCATCATAGTCTTCATAGATGACATTGTTGTCTACTCACGCAGTGAGCATGATCATGCATACCATCTGAAAATAATATTAAAGACCCTCTAAAACCATCAGCTATTTACTAAATTCAATAAGTGCAAATTTTGGCTAAGGTCAGTAGTATTCCTTGGCCATATCATTTCCGGTGATGGCATTAGAGTTGATCCCCAAAAGATTGAGGCAGTGAGAAACTAGCCCAGACCCATCTCTCCTTAGATATCAAGATTTTCTTGGGTTTGGCCATCTATTATCGATGGTTTGTTGAGGGATTTTCATCTATTGCATCCCCCATATCCAGATTGACTCAGAAGAAGGTCAAATTTTAGTGGTCAGATTCTTGTGGGAAAATGTTTTAGGAGTTGAAGACTCGGCTCACTACAACTCTAGTTTTGTCCCTACCAGATGGTTTAGGTAGCTTTATCATGTATTATGATGCCTCCTGAGTTTGTTTGGGGTGTGTTTTGATGCAAAGTGGTAAGGTTATAGCCTATGCCTCTTGACAGCTTAAACCTCATGAGAAGAATTACCCTACTTATGATCTTGAGTTAGCAGTAGTAGTGTTTGCCTTAATGATTTAGATGCACTATTTGTATGATGTGCATGTTGATGTGTTCACTAATCATAAAAGCCTGCAGTATGTATTCTCTCAGAAATACCTAAACCTCCATCAAAGAAGGTGGTTGCAGTTATTGAAAGACTATGACATGAGTGTCCTATATCATTCGAGCAAG